>NC_051155.1:148882601-149010422 GCF_013339745.2 Dermacentor silvarum | reverse complement strand
TCCTGGTTAGTGTAATCTTAATTTTCGTGTTGGGCAGAATTTACAATTCCAAGGGAATAGTAGATGGTGGTAGTCAGAATGCGAAGCCATACTAGAATTATATATCTCATTCATTGTTAATCTCCTAAACCTAGCGGCAGTGATATAGGCGGTGGGGGAACGGCAGGTACTAAAGGACCCTCCAGGGAAGCCTTGCTAATGAATCTGCACACTCATTCAAAGTCAAAACCTTTGTGCCCGGGTACCCAAATTAAGCGAAGCAAACTCAAATGACACGGAGCTAAAAGATGTAACTCTTGCAAATTTTTGAGTCACTACGCGTTGTAAGCGATGACATAGAGAGAGTGAGTTGGTGATAATAGCAACTGATGAATGAGGGGGTTCAACTTCTGTAATGCTAAAACCACAGCTAAGAATTCCGATGTGTAGATAGGAGTAAAATCTGGAAGTCTAATCAAATAGGACCAATCTAGCGAATCAGACAAATTCCTACACCTGCCTTTTCATGGTTCTGTGATGCATCTGTACCTATTATAGCATTGGTCTGATATGACACAAGTGATCATCCAGCATGGCATTGAGAATTCGTGAAGATAAAAGTTTTACATTATTTGGGTAGATGTTTAAAATTATTTCTAGAGAGACAGTAGTAGACTTTGCAGGAATTATATTATAGAGCTTACCATCCATGGCTCGAGTATTGTCTGCGCAAAAACCACCTGTGGCGTGTGAAAATGGGGCCAGTGGACATTAAAAAATAAATGGCCTGACTTATAAACACTGTCTGGTGTCTTCTGAAAGGTGATTCGCAGAAAGGTTTGGACTGTTAGTAGTTTGAATCTAGCCATTAACGATGGCACTCGCGCTTCCAGGTAAATCGCAGCGTTCGATACGAATTGAGGAGGTCAAGGCAGAGTCGGAGCGCATCCCGTTATATTAAAACAAGGGGACGAATTTGTACGTGCACTTCCAGAGAACAGAACACACCCAAATTCTAATACTGGCTTACATACATGCTGTATATCATTAGTAGTGTGTCTCTTCGCATGCCAGACCGATTGTTGCTCAGCCGTCGTAATATTCCGAGAGCACGGCCCCATTTTAGCAATATACTCAATATGCGGTAGCCAATTGAGTTTATTGTCATAAATCACCCAAGTTACTTGTTTGTTCAACTTGGGGGGTGACTTTGTTCTGATAACAGAGAGTTAACTACACTGGGCTACTTAGCGGAAAGACTAGCACCGCACTCTTGTTAACGTTCAGAGATAGGCGAATTCCTTCCAGCCATTTTTCAAGTCTGTTGAGATAAGCTTGCAATTTTCCGTAAACAGACGAATGCCGTCTGCAGAAGAAAAAATGCAATATCATCTGCGTAACATAGTGTTTACATCAGCCTGATAATGTATACCACTTAGTAATGTATTGAAAGATAGGGAAGACAAAACGGCCCTTGAGGTACACCCTGGGTGCTATGCAGGATGCCCCGAGTTTGGCGAAACTCGGGATCTTCACGAGCTATGGCGACGCCCCAAGATCAAAGAACAAATGGTAACAAGACGAGTTTGCCCATCGGCACGCCTCCAGTTTCAGGTTAATCTAGATTCACTCTGGGTGGCTATATCCCTTGGGCGTTGCCATATGGGCGGTCGACAAACTGGGGCTCACGTGATCATACGGTCGGTGGATGGTCGTGCCTTCTTTCACTTGTTTGTCGTTCCACCGAGTGCAATACAGGCACAAGCAAGTTATAAAAAAATTCATTTAGTACATAATATTAGTCAAATTAACGTGGGTTGTAAGCATTTTAATGTTTCCACGATGTGCACGGAATGTGTACTAGACTAATTTGTATTTAAATACGTTTCGCGTTATGCCACGAGGGGATGCTCGCCCCCTTTTTTTTTTCTGGATTCGATTGGCACGGCTCGATACGTGCTTGCTCTAGCATTTCCGAGCACCGATTGGTGTGCGCTTGCTTTTCTCACTGGGTTTCCAACAGATCGCTCGTTGCTCCTTTGCTCTAGATTGGATTGGTGCGGCTCGCTACGTGCTTGCGCTCCCATTTCCGAGCAGAGATTGGTGTGCGCCTGGTTTTCACACTGGGCTTTTAACAGATCGCTCGTTGCTCACGCTAAAGAAAAGCTCCGAGTAGCGCGCGCATCCAGCTACAAGACGAAGTGAGCGTCGGCTAGCGCATAAGTGGTTTGCCGCGCGCTTACCGTGTAAGCACACAGGAATGCCGGAAAGCACACATACAAGGGTCAGAAAACTACGCTTATTTTCGTTTACTTTGCGATACACTCCATACTGGCAAGCGTCGAGCGATGGCTTCTAACAACCGCAGCAAAGAGTCTTTGTAGTGGCTAGCCCGAGCGATCCGTGGCTTCTAACAAACGCACGAAAGGGTCTTTGCAGCGCACGTGGATGTTGACTGCCACCACATGCATCCCAGGTGGGACTCCAGCATCGGTGCAGTTACCCTGTACCCATCGCTGACGAGGGAGCGCTTCACTTTTTGACAATAACTTTCTTTTTTTTTGCGTGTGAACACCCGTGATGGGGTCCACAAAGTTCGCGCTTTGGTTGACTGTCTACCAATGCGGATTGATGCATAGCCCGTTAGCATCCACTAAATTTGGGATACATTTGTATGCGGCCAATTCGTCACTATGAATAATGGTCCCCGGTTGAACATTGGCTGCAATAATGGCGCCTAGCGTCGCCGCCTTTCGTCGGTCGACTTTGAAAGTCGCAGCACCCCTCTGGTCGCGCAGACCATGCCGAATACCCATGGCCCCCAACTTTAACACCGCCGTAATTTTGGCGGCTGGGGAAAGTTGTCGCCTGTCATTAGGCGGCTTCGATTGTATACTTTTTCTCGCCGCGAAGAAGGCACTCATCAATTTGCGCTATCTACCCGGGTACCAAGTGGAGGTCGCGCCAGCAGCTCGTCCCTCGCGACCTTACGGGGGTAGTTCGTCCTGTCGGCGATGGTGTGCTCCTATAGAGGAAACAAGTCGCCGGTCATCTCCTTCAACAGCCATATGTCTACGCTTTGCTCACGTAGTACTGAGCCAAATCATTTGCCGCTTGGAGAGGTGGTCGTTCGGATGGCCGAGGCGGTCCGTGTTGGCGAAGTAACGTCCTTCGCCTCTCTGACCGTGCAGTGCAGCTTTACCGTGTAACTGCGAAAACTGATTTCGGCACCTGTTGCATCGGAAGGCAGCCCGGCTTCCATTCTGAGTCTTCCAATATAATGTGACCACTTCGCCTACGCAGGTTGGTTGGCCCGGGTTGAACCCGAGGTGCTCGTAGGTGCCCCAGTACTCCGATGACGACGCCGGACCTGGCCTGGGGCTAGGGCGCGGTGGACGAGCAGCGCTTGAAACAGGAGAGAGCCGAAGCGATCGCACGAACTTTTCCTCCGCAGCCTAGTCACATCAGTCTGTGCTCGGAAAGCATAATATGCCCGCCACGCAGTCTCCGCAGACAAGGGCGTTCGCCTAACGCGTCACACAGCCAGCGCACTGACGTTTCGGAAAGGCAAAAACGACGCTGAAACTCTACGTGGTCATGTAGCTGAACGGGTCCAGATGGTCATATTGACGCTTGCCGCCGCTGGATGCGATGACACAGGCTGCTGCTGCCGCCGCCATGCTCCCGAGTTTAACTCGAGGGGGTTTCGCGATGTACGAGTTTGGCCCGAGTTCGCGTGTCAATCAAAACCATAGGTCACGCCCCGAGCGAGGCATGTAACTCTTGTGCGCGCCCACCACGGTTGGGCCACGCCCAACTTATTTTCGACAACAGCGACGTGGTGCGGAACTGAGAGGCATTAACAATCTTGACCGGCGAAATAAAACACGCACAACGCACTGTCACCGGTGATGTCCTCAGCACCACTATAAAAAAAAAAAAGCGTCGACTTTCGCTGCCTTATGCATATGTCTTCTTGGGCTGTGATGACCCCACAACACGGTTCATTGCCTGCGTTGTGGCTACGTAGCGCACAGCAAATAATTATCCGCACGTCACTGTAGCTGCTTGCAAGGCGTCGATGCGCCGTGGTGGACGACGATCTTGAGCAGTGCGTAGTGTTTTCCAACGACAACGTATCGCAGCTGTCATTTGAGATGGCTGCTGTCAATGATATAGTGCAGCAAACACAGTCAGCGGTCAGCGCCAACACACCCAGTGCAATGGCATTTTGTCATTACAAGCACAGCACACTAAACAATTGCAACACCTTCCTGCGTTCGAAGTCTAATTTCCTAACTGCACACAAGAGCCCTCACCCACCAAAATGCGATTGCTGCGCTGTCGTTACGATATCCATCTGCGATCGTTGTTAGCTCAGCAGCAGAGGCAATCGGCAAGCACATTGGAGTGAACAACACACTCAAATTCTGCGCACATGCGCACGGAGGCACCTTCAATGGGCAAGCGGTGACAAGCGACGAACTGTGTCGCTGGGCAGCACGCTCGTGTTCGCAATGGATCGCGGAGACTTCGCGCACGCAGATAAACTGATGCATTTTCATTGTGCTGCGTCACTACGGACCCAGAATACCGCACAGCCATTTTGCAGCGACAGCCGTTGCTCCCGTCTCTATGGCTAAAGTGTCGTTTCAGTTGGTAAAGCGGCGGCCTTAATAGCCGCCGCAGTGAAGCACCTGCGGTGAACAGCCATGCCGCAGCGCTGCGTTGCCATTCCCCTATTAGACAGGGAATGGGCAGATCGTTGTCATGACTGACTTTATCGAACATAGCACTGCAGCGCCCCTGGCGACTGCTCACCGCATGAACTCCCTCGTGCGTGTGACCCTCTAGAATGTATCCGCTTGTAATCTTTCCTCACTGTCGCCACTCGCGGCAAAAAAGTACAAAATTTAATAATTCATAATATGTCCGTTTGTCATCACAAATTTACAGCATTCAAAAAAAAAAAACCGATACTTTAAGAAGTAAAATCTTGCTTATTTTATTTGTTGTATCTCAAAGTATTCGATTGAGGGAAAGTATAGGTGCAAGAATGCACCGCATGTGCCCTGTTCGCATTCGACGGAGGATAGAAAGATAATGCCCGGAAAAGGAGGCACGCCCTTGACGCGCCCGAGAAAGCGTGGCAAGCGGCTCACGGCAAGTGTGCAGATAGACAGCGGGACAGTGACGGTATTGCTAAATTGCGGTAATACGTTGATAACAATACGCGGCGCTGGCGCGTTTTGTTGCGCAGTCCTCTGTGCTTGAAGCCCGGCAGCACTGTGCCGCACAGGGTGCGCTCATGTTGTCATACGCGGCTTTATCTCGACATTTCTTCTTGCCTGCTGTTATTGCACGTTCTTTGCTATCTTCGTTCACTGACTGCCATCGAGTAAACTCGGGTAAAACTCGGGTGAACGAGAAACTCGGCGCATCCTGCATAGCACCCCTGGTCTGTGTAAACCTTCTTAGAGGCGATGCCATTCCTAACGCAGAAAAATTCTCTCCCCCTCAAGACTCGCTGTCCATCTTATAAAGTAATGTGGGAGATCTAGTGCATTCATTCTATTCAATATATGCATGCTCGACATCATAAGCTTGGCGATATCTAGCGGACCAGTGCAGCACATCGCCCGTGGCGCCGTTCAATATGAATTCGACTTTTATGTCTGCGTGCGCGCACCAGATGGACATGCCTGGTCTAAAACCAATTGGAAAGGGCTGAGCAGTTCTCTGGTGTTCACGAACTTCATGATTCGGACATTTATTATTCTTTCGATTAGCTTAACAAGGTTCGACGTTAATGAAATAGGCCGAATGTTCTCCAGTGTATATCCACTACCTTGATTAGAAGCCAGTCCACGTAACCACAAGGCACGTCTCTGTCTTCATACAGAGCTAGGCCGTCGACTTTTTCTTCGAGTGTAACATAGTACAAACTCCGGATGGCATAAGTGCCATCTCGGTGCGTGTAAGGAGCTACAGCAGAAGAAGGGCAGTAAACCTTGAGCCGCTAAACTAGTCAACGTCACAGGGCAAAGGAACAGAAGACGTAGTGGGACTTGTGGTTTCGACCTCGTACGTGTCATCAGTAATTGTCGAAGGACGTGGTATGGGCCGTTGTATCGAGACAGAACCTTTTCTGGAAGCCCCATGCGACTGGACGAGGACGAAAGAAGGACGAGGATACCCGGGACAAAGCGTGCATCACAGTGGCGCTGGTAGTGAGGGCAAGTAGAACGCCGACTACGAACAAGCTGCAGTGAATAGTCAGCCCGGGAAAAGGCTTCGCGCACATTCACTGCTCGAGGCTGTAGCTAAAGGAAGGAACGTATCCAACGGCAAAGTTGGATTATGTAAAAAAAAAAGGATAGAAGGGGAGTACGCCGTGACGTGCCGGGAAGAATTGTAGGCGGATGTCACATATGGTAAGGCAAGGTCCCCAGCCAGGGTCGGCCGCCACGTTCTTCGGAAGCATGTCAGTGAAGGTCCGTTTCAAGCGCTCGGTAAACCCGTTAGTCTGCGATTGGTATTAAGTGGTTAGCTTGTGGTGGGGGAGCAGCCGCGCAGGGTGTCGTCTGTAACTTCGAAAGGAAAGTACGGCCATGGTCGGTAAATAGTTGGTTCGGGTGCCAGCACTAAATGACTTCACAAAGTAGAAAGTCCACGACTTCTGTAGCACAGCTTGTCGGAAGCGCTCGTGTCATTGCGTAGCGCGTCACGTAATCGGTAGCTATGGCAGCTCACTTGTTTCCGGAAGCAGATGTTGGATAAGAACCGAGAAGGTCCTAGCCAACACGGAAGAAGGGCTCAGCTGGAACGTCGATGGACCGCAAATAACCAGCAGGGAGCATGGACGGTTTCTACCGGCGATGAGAGACCCCACAGGAGCGGACATAACGCCGTACTGAGCGTGCTAGCCCAGGTCAACAGAAGCGGCAGCGTACGCGGTCATATGTGCGAGACACATTAGGGTGACTTGCGGTTGGGGCGTCGTGCAGCTCACGAAGGACTGCTGAGTTGGTGCAAACCAGCAGCAGATGAGGACCATCAGGGAACACATTACGCTGACATAGGACGCCATCCTTGAGGGTGAACAGGCGCACGGAGGCGTCTCTTGGTGATGACTCGAGGCGCTCTATCCTATGACTCAAGTTGGCATCACGATGCTGCTCATCCCTGATGTAGGGGTGAAGAGACGGAAAATACGCATTCGATAGCTTCACTGTCTGAATAGTCATTGTGGTCCAAAGGGGAGCGAGATAAACAATCGGCGTCATGGTGCAAGCGCGCTGTCTTGTAGGCAATCGAGTACGAGTGTTCTTGTAGGCGCAGGACCAGGCAGGCGTGTCGGCCTGTACGATCTTTTAAAGAAGGGAGCCAACAAAGGCCTGGTGGTCGGTGAGTACCGGTCGGCCTAATACATATGGGCGAAATTTTGCTACGGCCTACACAAGTGCGAGGCATTCGCACCCACACATGAGTAATTTCTCTCCGAGGTGGACAGGAGCCGGCTGGCATAACCTATAACGCGGTCTTGTCCACGTTGACGTTGGCCAGCACTGCGCCTATGACGTGTCCACTGATATCCGTGTGGATTTCGGTTGGGGCTGGTGGATCGAATTTTGCCAGGATGAGTGGCGTAGTCAGAAATGTGGTGAGCAGGGACAAAGCGGTGGCTTGCCGAGGACCTCGGGGAAAAAGGAACGTTCTGTTTTAGTAGATCAGAAAAGCGGTCACGCAATGACTGCAAAATTGTTTAAGAATCGTCGAAGATAAGAACATATTGTAACGAATGATACAAGTCTCTGAGATAACTATTATTGGGCGAACTTGTGCCCGGCAAGTAATAAATAAATAGCTGCAGCGTTCCAAGCAGGCGATCAAGAAGCCTCTTTTTCCTCGAGCGACGCTTCACTTCCTCCTCTTTTGGCGACGGTCACATATCTCCCAGTGCGTGCGGCGAATGCACGTGCCATTACGTCTTCGTCTTTGTTCTTCTAATACGCCGCTGTCCTCTTCGAGGGTGCACGAACCTGCGCGCGTTATTTAAAGACGGTTTTTGTCTTGTGTCAGTATTCCCCCTCCAAGAACGCATCGTCCCGATGCGTAAAGTGGCGAAACTGTTGACAAGCTGTTGTCCACACTAAATGGTATATGGCACTGAGTAGAGGTGTTTGGTAGAACATTCACTGCCTGTCATAATATGGCTGCATTCTGACCACATGCACAGTTTCTGAGCGACGTCGGCATCGTGATGAGGTCCACTTGTCCTTCCGGCGTAACTTCGTAGTTTAAGGAACTAATGCGGCGAAGTACTCTGTAAGGGCCGAAATAACGGCGCAGAAGCTTTTCGGACAGGCCGCGCGTCCGTACGGGAGTCCACACCCATACTCTGTCACCTGTGCATACTCGACTTCTCTTCGCCGCAAGTTGTACCGGTCGGCGTCAAATGCGCGTCTTTGTTGAATGCGGTGTCGCGCCAGCTGGCGTGCTTCTCGGCCCTCTGTATAAATTCGCCGATTTTCAGGGTTTGTTCTGCACTGTCGTTTACCGGCAGCATTGCATCTAAGGGTGTGGTAACTGTTCGGGGCCAAAAACAAGCTGAAATGGCGTCACTTGAGTGGTCTCTTGCAATGCGTATTGTAAGCGAATGTTGCATATGGTAGTATCTTGTCCATGTAACGGTGCTCTAAGTCTACGTAAATTGACAACATATCGGTCAGCGTCCTGTTCAGTCGCCGGTCAACCATTTGTTTGAGGGTGATAGGCAGTTGTTTTCCTGTGGCTGGTATGAGTTAGTTGCATAATGGAGTGCGTCAAATCCGCTGTGAACGCAGTTCCTCGTCCGTGATAATAACTGCAGGGGCACCATGTCGTAGTACCACGTTGGTGACAAAGAATTCAGCTACTTCAATGGATGTTGCACTGATTAGAGAGGCTGTCTCGGCATATCGGGTTAGGTAATCAGTCGCTACTACAATCCATCGTTTCCCTGATGACGATGTCGGAAATGGACCAAGCAAGTCCATTCCTACTGTTCGAACGGGGCTTCTGGGGGTTCTATTGGTTGAAGGAGGCCTGCGGGTTTTAATGGAGGCGTTTTGCGTCTTTGGCAATCCCGACACGTTCTCACATAATGCTGCACCGAACTCAATAGCTTTGGCCAGTAGTACTTAGCATGAATTCGAGCGAATGTCCTACTCACTCCGAGGTGTCCTGCGGATGGGTCATCGTGACAGGCTTCCAAGATTTCGGATTGCAAGGATGAAGGAACGACGAGTAAGAATTTCTATCTGCTGTGCTCAAAATTTCTTTTGTAGAGGACGTTATTTCTCATCACATACGATGATAATCCCCGTTTGAAAACTCGCGGAACATGGACGGGGTGTCCTTCCAGGTGCCTGATGAGTAGAAGCATCTCGGCGTCAGACTGTTGATGTTGGCCATCTCAGACGTGGTTACGGCTCCAAGAAACGGAAAGTTGTGTCCATCTTCCACAGGAGCAGACTCGACCGGAGCACGTGACAAGCAATCAGCATCACTGTGCTTGTGACCAGATCTATACACGACCGTTATGTCGTATTCCTGCAGCCTCAGACTCCATCTAGCAAGTCGCCCAGAAGGATCCTTCAGGTTTGCAAGCCAGCACAACGAATGATGGTCGCTGATTGCTCGGAACGGCCTACCGTATAAGTATGGTCGGAATTTTCCTATGGCCCATATTACTGCGAGACATTCCTTTTCCGTAGCAGAGTAGTTAGTTTCAGCCTTCGAAAGAGTGCGGCTAGCGTATGCAATCACTCTTTCCTCTCCGTTTTGCCACTGAACGAGGACGGCACCAAGCCCGAAATTGCTTGCGTCCGTGTGGATGTCTGTTTCCGCTTCTTCATCAAAGTGCGCAAGAACCGGGTGGTCTTGAAGTCGGCGTCGTAGCTCATTGAATGCATCTTCTTGTTCACTTAGCCAACTGAAAGGTACGTCTTCTTTCGTCAATCGCGTTAACGGCTCGGCAATCTTCGAAAAATTTTTGACGAAACGTCTATAATAGGCACAAAGTCCTAAAAATCGCCTCACTGCCTTTTTATCCGTTGGTCTAGGAAACTTTTCTACTGCTGCAGTTTTCTCAGGGTCAGGACGGATGCCTTCAGAACTAATCACATGGCCGAGGAAAAGGAGCTCATGGAAGCCGAAGTGACATTTTTGTGGCTTTATCGTCAGCCCTGCTGAACTAATAGCGTTGAGCACAGTCCGCAGTCGTTCCACATGCTGATCAAAGGTGGTAGAAAAAATCACGACATCGTCAAGATAACAAGACAGGACTGCCACTTTAACCCGGATAGTACAGTGTCCATCATCCGCTGAAATGTGGCAGGTGCGGAACAGAGGCCGAACGGAAGTACCTTGAATTCGTATAACCCGTCTGGTGTGACGAACGCTGTCTTCTCACGATCTCTTTCGTCCACTTCTATCTGCCAGTATCCACTTTTGAGGTCGAGAGAGGAAAGAATTTCGCATCCCGTAGTCTATCAAGGGTGTCGTCGATCCGCGGAAGTGGATAAACATCCCGCTTTGTGACGACGTTCAACTTCCGGTAATCCACGCAGAAACGCAAGGTCTGATCCTTTTTCTTTACTAGCACCACGGGCGAAGCCCACGGGCTTGTCGACGGTTGAATTACGTCGTCTCTCAGCATTTCTTCAACTTGGTTCTGATGACCTCTCTCTCTTTCGGTGCCACTCGGTAGGGATGCTGGCAAATAGGCCTGACAGCTTCGTCGACAATGATACGGTGTTTGGCGATGGATGTTCTCTGGACTTTGGATGACGTTGAGAAACACGTGGCGAATTCTCGTATAAGGCTTTCTATTTGCTGCTTCTGGATCGGTGATAGTGCTGCTTCGATCTTGATGGATGCGAGTATGGAGTCGACGTTGTCAGACTTGAGTGGTGCAGCCTCGGAAGGGTTCAAATCCATAATCTGGACATAATCATTAAGGCGGGCAATGACAGTTCCCTTCGCAATATGCTGGACTTCATTTCCAAAGTTAGTGACAAAGACAGAACACCCACCACGCAGCCGAACAAGACCTCTGGCCATACAGATCCCTTTTTCGAGTAAGAGGCCAATGTTACTGTCTGCTATTCCTTCATAGTCGGTGAACACGTTGCTTCTTACGGCGACAGCTATGCTGGATCTTGGGGGTATCGTGACGTCGTCGTCTATAATCTGGAGCGCATCGAATTGTTCTTCACACTCGAACGTAGCGATGGCGTGCTTCGTTGAGAACGACACACAGATTCCTGCAAGTTGATTACTGCACCGTTCGCCTGCAAAAAGTCCATTCCAATAATTAAATCCCTCGAGCATTCTGACAGCACAATGAAAGTAGCGACGTATGTGAAGCCACGTATGCCAATTCTAGAAGTGCACCTGCCCACCGGGTCGATAAGGTGTCCTCCGGCTGTTCGAATTTGCGGTATTCTCCAAGCAGTCAGCACTTTCTTTAGTCTTCTGGCAAGTTCTTTACTCATCACTGAATGGTCTGCGCCTGTGTCTATTAAAGCAGTAATTTCGTAGCCGTCCACAACCACACACAAATCGGAAGTAACGTCACTGTTTCCGCAACTGCTCTCGCGTCTGTCGTTAGATTTCGGAGTCAGCGCTGGAGGCTCTGTTCTTGCGTCGACAGCGGCCTTACCTCCACAGGTCGCCGGTATTAGTTTTCCCGACGCGGGCTTTGGGAACTTCGCCTCGGGGAGCTGGAGGATGGACGCGGACTCGGTGATCGATACCGCAGTGGTACTGTTGACCGGGGTTGGTGTTGCTGTGAAGTATGAGGGCTTTGGCGCGTCGACAAATACTCCCGGATTTCAAAAGGGCGCTCGCCGTTTCTTGGGCATGGAGCGTTTACGGAAAAACCCCTAAGTCCCGCTCTGCGGTACTCGCACATCCGGTAGAGATGACCAGCTTCCCCGCAGTGGTAGCACAGTGGGATTCGATCAGAAGTGCGCCATATGTCGCCTTCCGCAATCTCGTCTCAGGCGGAGGTGGCGTGAACTGACGTTCGGGTACATGGGTAGGTGCCGTGACGAAAGTACGTCCAGGCGTTCCTCTGAGTACCTCGGCGTACGATACTGTCGGCCGTACCATTGGTGACGCTTGTGGCTGTGCTTGTGGGTGCTGTTCGCGGACTGCTTGTCTCACTTCTTCACGAACCACTTCTGCCAATGAAGAGACCGCTGTAGGGCCATTGTTCATCTGTTGCCTCTGGAGCTCTTCTCGAACCACAGACCTTACGAGTTCTCGTAAGACATCGACGCCGTTCCCGAACACCGTTGATATGGCATCCACAGATGCGACATTCATATCGCGGTTGTAGAGCCTCGCTCGCTGTTGGAGTGTCCTCTCCATAGTTGTCGCCTCGGCGCGGAATTCGGCAACGGTGCGTGGAGGGCTTCGAACCAAACCGGCAAAAAGCTCCTGCTTCACACCGCGCATCAGATGCCGAAGCTTCTTGTCCTCGCTCATGCTCGGATCGGCCCGGCGAAATAAGCGGGACATATCTTCAACATACATTGCCACGCTTTCGTTGTTTCGTTGGCTTCTTGCTTGCAAAGCGACTTCAGCTCTTTCTCGGCGGTCTGTGCTCGAATACGTAGCCAACAGCTCCCGTCGGAAGTCATCCCACGACCGGAGGGCAGCTTCATGGTCTTCAAACCACGTTCGTGCAGAGTCTTGCAACGCGAAATAAACGTTGCGGCGCTTCCGGTCTTCGTTCCATCCATTGTAGTCCGCCACACGCTCAAAGCCTTCTAACCAGTCCTCGGCGTCTTCAAAAGTGTCGCCGTGGAAAGGCTTAGGCGTCATCGGCTGATCAACGACGACGTGTGTTGAGGCGGTCTGGGATGTCATTTCGGTATTGGCTGCTGCTGCTATTCTAGTTGGCTCCGGTAAAAGAGAAAACTCGGGTCGCTCACCACGTAGGCGACGGCTCGTGCGCTGGTGGACAGGCGTGAGCTCGTTGGGTCCGAGTTGGCGTGGCTCCGGGCTGCTTTCTTCAACTCGAATGGGGCTGGAAATCATACCCCGCACCTCCACCAGAATTGTAACGAATGATACAAGGTCTTCTGAGATAACTATTTATTGGGGCGAACTTGTGCCCGGCAAGTAAATAAATTAAATAGCTGCAGCGTTCCAAGCAGGAGATCAAGAAGCCTTCTTTTCCTCGAGCGACGCTTCACTTCCTCCTCTTTGGCGACGGTCACATATCTCCCAGTGCGTGCGGCGAATGCACGTGCCATTACGTCTTCGTCTTTGTTCTTCTAATACGCCGCTGTCCTCTTCGAGGGTGGCACGAACCTGCGCGCGTTATTTAAAGACGGTTTTTGTCTTGTGTCAATATTGCCACGAAGCTCCGAACATCTTTGGCAGACACTGGGACAGGGAAGACGGTCACAGCTCAGATTTTGTCCGAGTCAGGCTGTACTCCGGTAGCGTCCACGAGATGCTCAATGATGGTAATTTGGCGGTGTCGAAAATGGCACTTGGAAGAATTCAACTGGAATCCGATCTGGCGAAATACGTCAACAACACCCGCACGGCGGTGAAATTGTGTGTCAAACGTAAGTGAAAACAGAATGACATCGTCTAAATGGCACTGTATGTGGACCATTTGAAGCCACGGAGTCTCTATAGAGTTCATCGTTCGCTCGAATATGGCTGGGACATTGCACAACACAAACGTCGTGACCTCGAACGGGTAAAGCTCATCAGTTGGGATAAACGCTCTTTTCTCTCGATCCTTGGCGTCAACAGCGCTATCTGCCAATAGCCAGAGTGAAGGGTGATCGAGGATAAGTAGGGAGCACTATAAAGGCAATTAAGGGCACGATCAATCCGTGGTAGAGGGTAGGTGTCTTTCTTGGTAATGTTGTCGAGTGGCGATAGTCAACGCAGAAGCGCCACGAGCCACCCTACTCTTTAATTAATGCGACAGGGGTTGCCCATTCACTTGAGGAAGGTTCAATAATGTTATTGGCAAGCACTTCGTGACTTCCTGCTGGATGACGTTTCGCTCAGACGCGAACACTAGGGGTAGCGGTAGGAAGGACTGGCATCGCCTGTGTGTTTGACATGCGTCACTATAGAGGTCTGGCCCACAGGCCATTTGCAGAAGCCTAACATCACTCGATATGATATGATAACGCACCAGAGGCCTTCAGTGTGATCAGGCGGAAGGTCAGAGGTGATCATGTTGCTTATTTCGTGGCTGCCACGAATTCACTACGTCGGCGTGCCGTTCTGAGGTCAGGCAACACCCGGTGCGAAACCTGGCCGTCTTGTAACGAGCTAAGATGAGCCATGGGTATCCACTGTGGGAGTATCTGCTTGGTAAAGAATTGACAAGCTGAATGCAGGTTCTTTTAGCTGTTACTGTCAGGACTGTGTAGGGAGCAGTGACACCGTGAGTTACTAATACGTCAGGAAGGGGCGTCCCAAAGTAGTCGCCATCTAGAACAGCTCGTGAACATGACAGATTACGTGACGGTTTTAAACGGTAGGCGAACAAAATCAGTGCACTATAGCCGACTCGGAGATTGGTAATCAGGGTCAAAAAGATGAGGCAGTTAAAGGCGGAAGACACCGGTGGGGCCATCGATCAGTGCTGAATGAGGATAAAGAAAATCACGTTCGAGTATGACGTAATGCGGGCATTTTGCAAGGACGGTAAAAGCAACAATCCCTTGGAAAATCACCACTGCCATTTTCGACCAGCCACCGAAAGCTAAGCAAAGGGAAGTGAGCTAATCGCAGTCCCGTGTATAACCACCGTAGATCCATTATCCACTTTCGCTGCGCTAACTCGGCCTCACCGTAACCTTCTAAACTTCCGCGTGCTCCTCGCATCTTGTCAGCCACTGAGATTAGAAAAACGTGTCAATATATGCAATGCTATTCGTTTTGGAAGCAAGCAAAAGTGACCTCCTATGAAAAAGGAGACCGTTTGATTAGGCAGTTAACATGACGCTGTGGGTCAGCCCGATGCATCCGTCGCCGTTTACGAAAAGTTGACGTAAGGAAATTGGAACAAAAAAAGATGGAAATAGTTTTACGTTATAAGGTCCCAGCAAAGCCAATAGTAACTGCAGTAGTGCACCAAGTTGGGATAGTTGGTTGAAGTTCATATTAGAAAGATTTTAACTGCGCTATGAACAGGGACAAAGGAGGACGAAATGACAACACGTGCGCGGTTTCCAATAGTAACTACCTGAGATTCTTTAACTTGCACCTAAGTCTGAGCACATGTGCATATTTTCATTTTGCCCTAATCGAGACGGGCATCGACCCCAGAACCTCACGTTTAGCAGCTAAACGCCCTAGCCACTGAGGCAACACGGCGAGTGTGGCACAACGAATCACCTCTTTGGCCATGGCTTTCTAAAAGACAGATGTCAAACAATAAATAAATAAATAAATAAATAAGTAAATAAATAAATAAATAATAAATAAATAAATAAATAATAAATTAAATAAATAAATACATAAATAAATAAATAAATAAATAAATAAATAAATAAATAAATAAATAATAAACCTTGGTGTTATAAATGTGTTCATTGTTATGCATAGATCAATAAAGTGCGAACTCAAGCCGGCTGTTGGATAAAAACCGCTTCGTCCATCTCCTTCCAATTTCCGGTGTCTTGTGCTGTTACTCGATTTTATGCAATATGCATTAGTTAGCAACCTCACAGCTTGTCACGGAGGTGTTATAAATAAAAGAAAAGCGTAGATGCATGCAGCTGAGTTTGACCGAGTTATTGCAGTAGAACGTATAATAACGCCGACTTCCGCATTAATCACTCTTCGCTGTCGTCGCAATCTCGGGGCTACATAAGAAAACATGCAGTTACAATTTACATTCGCTGTGTTAACACTTTGTGCACTTTGTGTCACATTTGTGCTCGCTTGCATAAATGCAAGTGCACAACGTGTCTTTGTGCTAAGAGAGCACCATTCCTCTGGCTTTGCTTGATCCCGCTCCGAGTATTTGTAAGGGACAAGTGCCTGCTTTGTTCTCTCCTACTTTCTTCCGCATTAGCATGCTCAAATTTAATCTCGATTCACGAGTAAACGTGCTCGTCGTTCGCCGAGATGAACTAAAGGAAAGGCGAAGTTTGCCTTTATAGCGTTCTTTATGGTATCAGGCTTGTCGGCTGTCTCCAAGGACAAAGATGAAAGAACAAGAGAGGGGGTTAATTCGCGGATTCAACGCTTTAAAACGGTATTGACGCACGTTTTTTTCAATGCGAATAGCATTTTCTGTCTTCTTCAGCCGTTATCAGTCTATCTACTTACCTACTTACCGACTTTATCTATCTATCTATCTATCTATCTATCTATCTATCTATCTATCTATCTATCTATCTATTATCTATCCTCTTACGCCGACCCAGTGCCCAAGTTGTCTACTTGCTTGGGCCACTTGGTGGTCATGTCATCGTGGTCCTCTCATTGTCGTCATTCCACTCTCGTCTTATCTACTCTCGTCATACCGTCGTCGTCACGTCTTCTACGCCGACCCAGTAGCGCAAGTTGTCTAATAGCTTGGGCCACTAGGTACGCGCTTGTAGTCGTGATGCTGTCGTGGTCGTTGCATCGTCGTCATTCCAGTTTTGCCACCCAACTGTCACCATTACCATCGTAATCACGCCATTGTCGTCACACAGTCATTGTCGTGCCGTGGTTGCCGCGCTGTCGTTTTATCATTGTCATCACTTTTCAGCAAGATCATCGCATTGTCGTCATTCCGTCGTCATCATACCGCCTTCGTCTTTCCATCGACGTCAATCTTCCTCTGCCATTGTATTTTAATTATACTGTGCCCGTTCAATCGTGATTATGCCGCCCTTGTCATGATGTCATCGGCAGACAGTCGCTATAATGCCTGTATTGTGAGGCCGTCGTCGTAATGCTGTCGTGGTTGTGCCATCACCATCACTTCAGCTTAGTCATCTGACTAAGCCGTCATTGTCGTCATAAAGGTTTGGTGATACAGTCAGAGTCGCGTCATTGTCATCATATATATGTTCATCGTCATCCCATTGTCTCCATACTCTTGGCATGCCATCGTCTTAACTGCACCGTCGTCATACAGTCGTCCTCATACCATTGTAGTCCTGTCATCGGCGTCACGCTGACGTTTCAGCACCGTCATCAGATCAGTACAGTCATCCCTGTTGTCGCCATTTCTTCGTCGTCATACCAGCTTCGTCAATTCATCGACGTCATTGCTTGCTCTTCATTCTATCCTAATTATGCTGTCGTCATTCAATCGTCATTAGGCTGCCGTTGTCATTCCATTGCCGTTATTGCATCATCGTCACATAGAGTCTATTGTGCATTCGTTGTCATACCGTCGTCGTCATGGCGTCTTGATTGTGCCATCGTCATCATTGCCAGCTTCTTCGTCCAGTTCTCATCATATCGTCGTCATAGTCGTCGTAATATAATTGTCCGCATGTCATCATCATCTGATTGTCATCGTTATACCAGCGTCATATTTTAGGAATCAACATCTTATTGTCGGCATGCCGTCGTCGTTATACTGATGTCGGTTCCATCGCTATAATCCCTTTTTCTTCATTCTATCGCCACTGAATTGGCGTCACAGAGTCGTTGTCATGCCTCTACGCTAATGGGCGACCTTGGCAAGCGAGTGCCATAGCAAAGAGGGGACGATATCGAAGTATGTGACATATATCCGAAGCATCGAAATTTTCAGAATTGCCACTGCATTTGTCAGATAAGCCTGACTTCGGGAACATGGTCTGTCGCCGCATTGCTCGACTGCTATTCGCATTACCGCCGACAGTCATCGTGAGATGAGTTCTGCTATAATATTTGCTCTTTCTTCGTCATTTGCATTTCTTTCTTTTGCTTAGAGTGCGCGTAGCACAATCGTAGGGAATTTTTCCCCCCACTCATCGGAACTCTCAGCCACAGCTACGCTGATAGCCTTGGTGCTGCTTTAAGACATTAGGGCCAGACGCCCAAAGAACTTTTCACAACAGTCGAAGCCTTTCGCCAACATATCGTAAAAATTAAGAGCTTGTAGCACCTTTCCTTGCACACACCTGTATAGTGGAGATTCAACCAGAGTGACATGCACCGTTCATTATTGGTGCGTGGTGTGAGCTTTAGCGCTGATCATGTAGCACATCTGCGTGGAGAGAATAAAAAACCAACCTAGAGTTGTACGTTATTTATTGATGAAATGAACGTGATTCATTGTATTGTTGGCTCTGTTGGTTAATTCAAGTCAAGTGTCACACTCATTCTATTGTAAATTACATTGGTGAATATTTTGTACGTTCCTGAAAGCAAGCTAATGGGCCTATAATTTCTCAATTATTCAACATTGTCTGCCTACCTACCTACTTACCACAATACCACGTCTACATCAGCAGAAGTTGCGGCTCTTCAAGGTGCATTCAATTGCGTGCTTCAGCAGCCACCAAATTGTTGGGCAATTTTCTGCGATTCCAAAGCAGCCCTACCTACTGTGCAGTTTGCCTTACGTCACGTTTGCCTTATAAAGTAAGGCAAACACGAGCAGCTAGTGTACGAAATAAGACACGCTCATCATCACGCGCTCGAGAATGGACAAGACATTTAACTTCAAAGGTTCCCGAGCCATTGCGGAATTGCCGGCAATGAGAGCACAGATGAAGCTGCGCTTTCGGCTCATCAAAAACGTCAGCGGGTTCCTATACCACTCTCAAGAACAGATGCTGCACGGCAACTTCGATCACTTGCTCCCCACATCACACTTCTACGATGGAATTCAGCAGGTTTCACTAACTCACACTTGCACTCTATTTACCCTAACTTGTGTCTTCGCCTGCCACCAGGACTCTCCCGACGCGAAACAACTTTACTGTGTTACATGGGGTTGGGCGTCACACTTACCAATGCCTATTCATTCCTAATAGAGATGACCAACAGTGCGGCGTACAAATTGTGCGGGCGCGATGAGACTCTAGAGCACCTTCCCTGTCATTTCCCATCCTTTGATACTCAGCGACGTACTATACAAGCTAAACTCCACCTCATAGATAACAGAGCGCTCTCGGAAGGAAATATCCTTGGACCATGGCCTATGCATTATTGCATGCAAAAGGTCAGAAAAGCCCTTCTGCACTTCGTGAAGGATACTGGATTGTACGAACGCTTACGACAGCGGATATTCCTCTGCTACTGACTGACTTTATTATTTTCTTTTCTCTCCTTACCTATATTCCCCTTTCCCCCTCCCCAAGTGTAGGGTAGCCAACCGGGCACGTCCGTGGTTAACCTCCCTACCTTTCCTTCTTAGTTTCTCTCTCTTATGCGTCACTCCTTCGATATTCTATCGTTTTCACTGCATCGGCGCCATAAGTCGTTGTCTTGCCGCCACGCTCATGGGCGTCCTTGTGCCACATGGAACGATATCAGTGTAAGTCGCATATATCCGAAGCAACAAAAAGTCTCAGGATGACCACTATACATGTCAAATAAATGTCACTTCAGGAATAAGGTGCGTTTCTGCATTGCTCAAATGCTAATCGCATTACCGTCGACAGTCATCGTGAGACGAGTTCTGCCATAATTTTTTGCTGAAGACGAACAACAGCACGAGGCACAAAGGCCAGTGAATGAGAAATATAAAAGCAGAAGAAGAAGAAGAAGAAGAAGAGGTGGCCGCAAGTGCAATCAACCCGTGCTGCGCGCCGAACACAGTCTCGTGTCACGAGCCCCGCAGCCGAACGGTTCGTTCTGTCAGCAGGATACAGTACAGTGACCTTCATAGAATTGTCCCAGTGAATTGCTCGCTTCCAGGGGCTTTGGTCCACGGCGGGCGCTTATAAGCCGCATTGGCGCTCATGGAGCCAAGTGCCCAAGAGTACGCAGGCAAGGCGGCGGCCGAGCCGACGAGGTCCGCAGCTACGTCTCCCTCCAGACTGGCTGTTCGGCCCACGGCGCCAAAAGGCCTCGAATCCGCGCCTGTGTCACCACGTAGGCATGCCGCTGCTCGCCGGTCGGAACCGAAGTCG
Source organism: Dermacentor silvarum (assembly GCF_013339745.2). NCBI lineage: Eukaryota > Metazoa > Arthropoda > Arachnida > Ixodida > Ixodidae > Dermacentor > Dermacentor silvarum. Next base: position 148,990,338 of record NC_051155.1, on the reverse strand, counting down.
GCCCGTCCGCACCAGCATCACACCGATTCGCCCTCCTCCAGCGCCATCGCGACCCCCACCGCAGCGGACGGTAAGATCTACGAGGGGCACGAGACGCGTCAGAGTACCTGTACACCTAAATCTAAGTACATGAGCACGAAAAAAAAAAGCTTATGTGCTTCGCTTTAGGTGCACGTTAAGGACAGTAGGTTGCGCAAATTATTCCGGAGCCCTCCACTGTTCGGCATTCCCCACAGCCCTGTGCGTTGCTTTGGGACGATAGGTCGACCGATAAAATAAGCGATGAGGACCCAGTTTTTAAAGCGCAAGCGTTAAGGACGCCATGTCGCTTAAAATCCGGTGTCGGTGTAAACGTCGGCGTCGGTGACGCAGTTCGTTAGAAAAAAAAAATAATCCCGAACCACGCAGGCCCACCGCGTGGTGCATAAGCGTTACTGAACTAATTGAATTTCTGAAAGTAAAACGCGTCCGGAAATTCGTAAAGTACGACTTACACAGAACCTACAGACATGATAGCATTGGATTGTATTATAAATATACGAGAAAACATTATTCTGTTACGTGGAAACACAAACCCCCTTTCCAGCTGCCATTTGAGCTCGGTCTCACCCGCCGGGGTAGCTCAGTCAGCTAAGGCGTTGCGCTGCTAAGCTCGAGATCGCGGGATCGAATCCCGGCCGCGGCGGCCGCATTTCGATGGAGGCGAAATGCAAAAACGCCCGTGTGCTTGCGTTGTAGTGCACGTTAAAGAACCCCAGGTGGTCGAAATTATTCCGGAGCCCTCCACTACGGCGTGCCTCATAATCAGAACTGGTTTTGGCACGTAAAACCCCAGAAAGAAGAAGAAGAAGAAGAAGAGCTCGGTCTTAGTGGGAGTAGCGCGCCCCGATCGGTTCTTTGCAACAGCATCCAGATGGTGTTTAAGAGTGGAGCGCTCTTAAAAGCGGAGCCTAAGTGTCCTTCAAGGTTTGGGCAATACATATTAACGCGATCGCGTTAAGGGCCCCGTGTAGCAGAAAATCCGGTGTCGGCGTCGTAGCCGGCGTAGGCGTCGCGTGTGCGAAAAATATTCTGTACGGCACTAAAACTAAAATATTAAATGTGCTAAACGATAACAGAATATCGGCCCATCCAAGAAGCCGCGTTTCAACCAGAAAGCTCGCCTTCGTGCATAGCGTTCGCCGCCAGCGTTTTCCGATAAGCTGCCGTTGCCGGGAAGCGTGAGAAGCAGTCAGGGATCTTTTAATGCTATCGCATTACACTCCACACGAAGCTTAAGCGTCCTCCAAATGCTTGTAGCAGTGGCAAATGACAAATTGTACAAGAACCACATTGAAGTTAATCGTTTAGCCGAATCTTGCCAATGTCATTTTCAATTAACAACTTCTACTGATGTGTGTCAGCCAGGGAACGGAAACCGAATGGTAGCCAAAGCAGTTTCAATAAGTCAAAACTTGCCGCAAAATACTTATTGGCGTTTCCCGTGTGATTATTCCGCAAACTCTTTCTTAAGCACTACTTCAAAAAAAAAAAAAGAAAGAAAGAAAGAAAACAGCTACGTAGGACACCGATGTGGTTATTTTGGAACAGAAATTTCGCAGTTTCACCGGAAAGGCGAAGCATCGATTGGGATAGCAAATTAGTGGAAATTAGTGGCTAGCCCTCCCAGGGATAGTTTAGTTGTAAAACATAAATACCCCTGAAAGCGCATCGGAAAACGGCTCCGCGGTAGCTCAATGGCGAAGACGTGGGTTCGTCCCCCACCTTCGGACAGTTGTTTTTTCATCCGTTTTCATTTCCATTAATTTATAATTTCTTTAATTCAATTAGTAAGTACAAGTAATCTCCCCTATGTTGTTCTTGGTGTCATTGTTTGTTGGCTTCTTATCAAATTAGTGCTAAGCACACGAAGTAAGGGTAGTAGTTTTATCGGCCGTATAAATTTGTACACATAAACATACTAAATTAACAAGCATGGTGTCACGTGCGCACAAGCAAACTTGGCACAGATCTGACTCGATGGCCGCGGAAACTCTGTCAAAACGCTGAAGTGAGAAAGCGGGGCAGCAGCAGCGAGCGAACTGGCCGCCGTTCTGCCTCTCGCTTCAACGCGAACTGAAACAGGAAACCACAGCGCGCGGCGGACTCAGCTTTCGTCGCAGATGGCTTTCAAGGTACAGCGGCCCAAGCTGCGCGCGCAGCCGCCTGGGCCGCCCGGAGTATATAGAACGCGCCCCCCTCCCTCACCTGCCTTGCGCGCGACGGAAGACGGCGCGCTTCCTCCCCGCTTTCCTCCCTTCCATGCGCGCGATTGAGCCGTGATGGCCGACTCACCCTCGCACGCTTTCACTCCCACATACAGCATGCGGCGCGCGGCAACGATATTATCGTCCTTGGGCTTTATACTGAACCTTACGGCTACGCCGACGGCGACAGCAGAAATTCATCTGGAGAGTCCATATAATTGCTATCGCAATAACTCCAAATTGCTGAGAGTCTTGGAATCTTTACAAAGTGAGCATGCCTTCAGCGTTGTTCATATTGCTCTATTGCATTTTGTAATAGCTTTATAACGAAAAGATTATTTAGTGAAGAAGCTTTAAAAAATTGTCTTCCGGAGATTGGCTCGTCGATTTCTGTTGTTAGTACCAGTCGAACCGACTTCTTTCAATGAATTTCGTATAGTTGTGGACATTCGTCGCCTGTAGCAGCTATGTAGCCACGCACACAAAGTAAACCCTTGCAAGTTTTTATTGCGATAGCAATTATATGGACACTCAAAAGCAGATTTCTGCCGTCGGCGTCGCCGTCGCCGTAGCCGTGAGGTTCCGTATGACGTCAATGGAGATGAAATCGTCGCCGCGCGCCGAACGCTGTATGAGCGAGTGAAAGGGCGCGAGGGACGCGCGCTTTCACGGGGAGTGAACGCACGGCGGAGAACAAACGCGCGTTCTGCGCCGTGCTCGCTTAAGGGCTGCAGAAGTAAGCGTCTCTTTCCTTCTTTACAATCACCACATATGTAGAGCAAACGCGCCTTCTTCCGACGCGCGAGAGGCCGTGCGGGATGGGGAGGGGGGAGGGGGAGGGAAGGGAGGCGACGTTTAGCTGCGGCACCAAGTGCCTATTTATACCAGAGGCTCCGGCAACAGTCACCAACGCCGCACGCATTTTGAGCGAACGCGGGCAAAACGCCAACGGCGTCGAGAATACTGCGTGTTGCCGGTGCTGCTGCATGTCCAAGTTTATACAGCTGATAAAGCTAATATCATTACTCCGTATAGCTCTCTACAAATTTGCTATCGCAATTGATGCTTCGCCTTTCAGGTGAAACTGCGACAACTTTTTTTAATATTACCGCGCGTGAGGGCGACCGCAAAGCGTGTCAGCGGCCTTGTAGCGGCAAGGGGCACTCCTGAAGCGAACGTTGCAGCGTAATGCCGTCGAACTGGAAGTAGCCTTGCACGCCCGCGCGTACTGGCCCCGATCCCTCCGCCCCTCACCGCTGCAAGGCACTGACAAGCCGTGCGGTCGACGCTCGCGTAATATCATTTGCTTGGCACTGAACGACGCAGTGTAGGCGCGTCTGTATTTGGGACAGGCCCGAGTTGAATTCCCTGATATCTATTGACGCACTTAAACGCAATGAATTGGTTCTGTTTGAGCTTGACATTAGGCCTTTCGCTTGAGGAAACTCCTCTTGCTAGAATTGTTCAAAAACTGTATGCAGTTTCTTCAATGCTTCCCTTACTTTCGCGCTTTTCCTAGCGCGATGTCTTCTCGCTGGCTGGCTAAAACGGTAGGCTAAAGCGCTTATATCACGGTACATATAGTATACGGTACCGCGGAAAGGCCACTCGTTCAGTAAGCTTAATATATTAAGTAACGTATCACTTACCTAGGGCTGAAAATCTATCTGGATGTACCATAGGCATATTAAAATGCTCTAAACAGTACGGAACCGTGATGAATTTGCTCTCCATTAACTTTTCGTCGGCGCCAAGCGGAATGTTTTTGTAATTTCCAAAACGTCGTTTGCTATACGGCCGTGTCGGTGGACTGTAGCGCTCTGGAAGCCCCACCCAGGGCCTCATACACCGTAAGCGCGTGCTATACAGAACTGTGACGGTAATATACCAGGTGGTCAAAATTAAGCTTTACTGAATTTTCAACATCGCCTATGGCAGGTAGCATAATTCTTATCGTTGAGCTGGGTTATTCGAAGAGGTGGACATTAGTATCACGAAAGATCAAAACAAGTATTAAACTAATTACAAAATTGACTAATAAACTTCTTAGTTAATTACTGCACGACACATATTACAATTTACGAATTGTAGCTGTTGAGTTGCTTCAATGCTTCAATGCTTCATCCTTGAAATGAATTTCCAGGATGACACCAGTTTCGATACTTTTCTCAAAGTGTGGGAGGGAATACAAGGGCGTTGCAGTTACTTTTGTGCTTCAATGTATACAACAGCATTTTGGTGAAAATGTAAGGGGTAAAACAGTGCATTTTTACTGCGTGTATGATGGCGCCTATCTCCAAACTGGTGCCATTCTGGAAATTCATTCCAAGTGGATACGCCTGACAAACTCACCGGCTCCCATTCGTAAATTCTATTATGTGTCGTAAAGTAAATAATTAAGAAGTTAATTAGTGAACCTTTGCTAATTAGTTGAATATGTGTTTTGATTTCTCGTGCTACTAAGGTCCACCTCTTCGAATGCCCCAGCGCAGCGATAAGAATTATGCTACCTGCCACAGGAAATTAAAAAAAAAAATTCCGTAACGCTTAATTTTGAACACCCGGTATATTTAAAAAAAAGAAGTCAGCTTAGAAACGGAATCAGCTAAATAACGTCACCTACAAGAGTACCGTGGAGATGTACTATTTTGGTGCCTCCATGGATGTGCTCGCTCAGTGGACTGCTTCAGCACGGTTCCTCTGGCGGTAGACCTTTCCTGCTTTTCCCAAAATTGACCGAAAAGATGCGCAGCGACTCCACATCGAACGTTCCCAAAAGCTCGTCGCTGAATTAATAAATTTCGACACAGAATCTATCGTTATCTGGAGTGCATACGGCGAGTATTAGTGGGTATTAACCAAATGATGTCCGAGGAAAACACGGGGAATGCAAGAGGTGGAAATACAAGACGATGAGCAACACGAGAACAAGGTGAGAGCAGGGGCCAACGTTTCGAAAAGTGAAGTTGTCTTTTTCAAGGCGCTTGAAGAAGACAAGTCCACTTGTCGAAACGCTGGCTCCTGCTCTTGCTCATCGTCTCAAATCATTACCGGTAGATTGCCGCTTCCTTAACAAACTTACAATCATTGGATTCGAACTGCACTAACATATGGGGCGGAAAATTGGAGGTTAACAGGGACGCTGGGTTGAGAAGCTATGGACCGCGCTTTATGTTGTGTAATAAAAAGTTGTAGATGTAACATTAAGAGGGAGTAAGACAGCGGTTTGAATTCGAGAGGGAATGGTGGCAAGGTCTGCTATTTTATAGTTGAGATTAAAAAAAAAGAATTAGGATCGAACAAGCCGTGCAATTTGTACGATAGATAATTGGTGCTCTATTGGAGCTACCGAATGAGTGCCAAGGGAAGGCAAGCGCAGTCGGGGAGGCCAGAGAACTATAGCTGATGTAATTAAATGAGCAAGTGCACAGCATAGTGCATTGCCAGCTGGAGCGATGCAAGGGTAATGAGATATCTATGAGAGAGGAATTCGCCTTGCAGTGCACATAAACGGTATGAAGATGATGAAGACGAGGTTGATTTGTACATAGTTCATTGCTTATGAAAAAATGAAAGCACGTCCTTTTGTACGAACTGAAGTGTCAACGCGAGCAAATTTCGAAAACTTTTTTTCTTGCGCCAAAAATGTACGAATCCTAGTATACGGATTGAAATCCGTGAACTAGCACTGACGTGCCTGCGCTGGGATGTCTTAACGATATTGAAGTAATGACAAGTTTGGCCCCTTTCATTTTCTCCACAAGTAACCCATTTCTTCAAAATGAAGGGACAATAGGTTCGGAAATAATTATTTAATATTTATTTTGAAGTTATTTATAGTATTGTTGTCGCAATGCTTCTTCGAATGACTACATATCACTGGACGCGATAAGTCGGGACAAAACAAAGGCCATGAGACACACGGCGCTAAGTACCGTCAACGATATTTTTTTTTTTGCCCTTGTTTATCTTGCGTGACGTATATGAAGTCCGGCTGTATTAACTCACCCAAACCAATACAATCATAAGTTTGCTTATATTTTCACCAGTTCAAATCCTTTTAATACAGCGGGCACACTTCCCAACCGTCAGCCCCTTAGATCAATCAAATCGAGTGCTGCTTTCTTGCCGCGACATACGGAGCGGCTTCAGCGACATCATTCCGGCTCCGGAAGGAACCACTGGATTGAAAGATATGGCTCTGAAAAAAATATAAACATACACAGAGAAATGTTTACAATGATTTGAATCAGTTATATTTTTTTGCATGCCGTTGTTTTGGCTATGTATTCACGGTAAAAGCGGGTGCAGTAAAGCAATGCCAACCGAGGATGCTGTTAGCGCTGCGCGTACCCTTTGCGTCCGTGTATCTAGCTATTACGTGCCTAAAATAAAGATAGCATGTAGAGTAGAGCACTGCACGGGCTCGGGCTTACCCGAAAGCCCGGGCCCGGCCCGGCCCGTGGGCCGGGCCAGGCCGGGTAGAGGAGTTTTTTCACGGGCTCGGGCCGGGCTCGGGCACGGCGTGTGCTTTTTGACGCGGGCCCGGCCGGGCTCGGGGTTTTCTGACGCGGGCCCGGGCCGGGCTCGGGCTTTCTGCGAGTTATTCTCTGGCTTGTCAACTCTGAAAAACATGTATTTTTCGGTCTCGGGCCGGGTTCGGGCCGGTTTCGAGTCGGGCTCGGGCCGGGCTCGGGCTTAAGGTAAAGGGGTGGCGGGCCCGGCCGGGCGGGTAACGTAGATTATTTCTGGGCCCGGGCTGGGCCCGGGTCTCGCCATAAAAGTTTTGATCGGGCTCGGGCGGGCTGCCCAATGTGAAAACGGGCCCGGGCCGGGCCCGGGCCGCAAAGATCGGCCCGTGCAGTGCTCTAATGTAGAGACGCAGTATCGCTTTTTGTAATGTATCGTCCCAACTAGTGTCTATAGACGGTTTCATGCTCGCGATAACAGCAGCGCGCGTGCCGCCCCCAAGAAACTTCCGGTCACGTGCCTTATCAGGTTTATGCTTTAAAACGCATGGTTGCTTCTTCGCCAGTTACATTCAGCAGCTACGTCAGTGGGCAAAACCGGAAGCAGTGCAGGGCCTATGTTTGTAATCACTGAAACGGTCTATAGCATTGGCAAGCATGATCTGTCGCATTTGCTTAATAAAGAGAGCATCGGGTTTTGTAATGCGATTGTGTTTTAGCACAGCAGTAACCGCAACTTGTTGCCGACAAAGACAAGCGAACGGGACACTGTATGAACTTGGCGCTAATTCGCAATTTGTTTAGAGCAAACTGTGTCCGCTTCTTCTGTCCTTGCTCACAAGAATCTGCATTCTCTGCTGTAATGCATGACCACCAACCTCAGTAAGGCGACACGGTGCATGGGCTAGTTGGTACACATTTTGGCATCACAGTGCTAAAAGCGGGACAAGAATAACGACACAACGCAATGTTTTCTTGTTATTGCGTCGTCATTAGCACTGTTTGCTTCCTAAACAAGCCGCAATACTAACACAATACTATTGTCACATCTGTCCTGTATTACGTTATTCCAGGAGGTGCCCACGCATCCGACGTGGTACCGATGCCAGAAACCAGCGATAGCTCCAAGCCCGTTGATGTCAAGCCCTCGCAAAGCACCACGAAGTCCACCATCAAGCTGGCCGAAACGAGAAACAGTGCCATACGGTCCCGCAAAGCGCGCGCCAAATCCTATCGTCCGGCGTCCCCGGCCCCTAAGCGGCTATTGTCCGGCACGCGTGTAGCGACCGAAGAAGGCACTGCAAGATCGGGGTGTTCTCCAGAGTCTCCGCCGCTGGCAGAGACGTCTGGCGACGACAAGGAGCGAGCCGGGCCCGGCGTCCCAGCCTACGCCCCAGTCATCGCCCCAGTCATCGCCACCGCTTCACTGCTGCGGCCAATGCTCAAGACCACAGTTTCAACCGCGTTGCCCACGGGCGGTGGCGTCAAGTGCGGCCCGTCTGTTGATGCAGGGGCGTTGGCATCGGAATCGCCTGCGGTGAGGCTGGCGCTGTGGGCTATTTGTCCGAGCGCGAGATGCAGAAAGCACATTTTAACGAGAATCTTTTTTACAAACTATTCCAGACTTTGCTAATGTTATTATTCAGAATATCTCGCACATTAGAAGCACATTTTACGTTCCCAAGGTATAATGAAACCTCGCGCTCTGAGGAAAACTGTCCGATGTTCTAGCCATTTGGATACAATTGGTGTTATCCAAATCCAGAGCCCAGTGACCGCTTCCTCGGAGTAACCGAGGCGATGCTTCCGAGGATTGTTTGCACTTGAAGCAATCGCAGAGCCGGGAACAGGCCATGTATCCGCCATGTTTTAGACACCACCTCTTTCACGCATGTTTCTTTCGTTCCACCGGCAAGTAGCTCTTTGAGACGATTTGCGGCTACGCCGCGTTGCATAGCAACTGTGCGCGAGAGTCGGTCCGCGCGTGCCAGCTTTCATTAACCCGCGGACGCAGAAATAAATCAACCGAATAGTCAACCTTGGTGCCGCCTTACGCGTCGCACTGCTTTCTGCCACGGTGTAAGATATTTACTCTTTACGTGGGGACATTTCTGGGCTTGCTTGCGAGACGCGATCGACTAGATAAAGTAGAAACGGCGCGCGTCTATCGGCCCGGTGACGGCAGCGGATACCTATCGACGGAACGACTCAACTTCAGTTAGAACGCAGGCGAGAGCTTGTGCGGACAAGGAGCGCGTGCAGGCCCTCTCCCCCACGCTCTCCCCTCACCCCGGTGACCTACTTTCGCGCATCACTCAATCCTTTCGGATTTCCCGCGAAGCGCCGGTTGCTATAACAACGGGAGATTAAACCAATAAAAACCTTTTCTGTCGTGAAGTTGCGTCGTACCGCCGATAGGTATCTGCTGCCCTTACCGGGCTGATCGGCGTGCGCCGTTGATCTGGTCGATCGCGTGTCGCGAGTGTCCTCACCTAAAGATATCTTGCACCATGCTTTCTGTACAAGCTTCTCTTTACCACTCTGTCTCTCGACAGATATCAAGCTTCATTTTCATCCTCGTGACATCACGGCGTCGATGTCTCGCGGTGCGCATTTGAACTGCTGGTTGAATTTTCGCGTAGCTTGTGAACGGTTGCTGCGCAAAAATAGTCTATTACATTATTGTTGCGACCCGTTCGGTGCCACAAATATGAACATTATAAGGGTTCAAAAGTACTGCACTTGCTCATAAGGGGGATCTTTTAATAAGCTTTCAGAATTTTTTAAAGATCGGCCGTTGCAATTACCATAATTCTAGTCCTTAAGCTGAATTATTCAAAGATGCGGACATTACTTGCAGGAGAAATCGAAACACCTTCAAATAATGAACAAAAATTGGCGATGAACTTCTATTTTTATTTATTTACGGTTAATATTTGCAAGTTACTTTGCAAGGTGTATCCACTTGGAAATAATTTCCAGAATAACACCAGTTTGGAGATAAGCGCCATCAAACTCGCCGTAAAAATAACACCACTTACGTTTTTATTAAAGCGTTCTTTAATGCATTCAAGCACAAAAGTAACCTGAACGCCCATGTATTTTTTTCACACTTTGGGAAATATCTCAATACTTGTGTCATCTATGAGCTAACTTCAAGTGGATGCATATGGCAAACTCACCGGCTATAATGGGTAAATTGCAAAATGTGCCGTAAACGAAATAAGTCGGAAGATATTTAAGTCATTCTGGTAAGTTTTTTTAAAAAATCATTTTTATTTTTATTAGTGATATTGCTCTATTTTTGAGCCAGTACAAATTCGTTTATTTGCAGATGACTGCATTTTGTTTCAGGATATTGTTTGCCGAGATGACCAGGAACTTTTGAGTGCTTCCCTTCATAACAGTTATTAAGGTGTAAGCAATGGGATATGAAGCTGGATGAAGAAAAAAACAGTGCACATGCAGATTACTAACAGAAGACAAAGGTGGAGGTTTCTCTATAGTCATCCTACTCATCCTCTTGTAGAAGTAAATGCATAATAGAAGAAGTAAATATGTGACAATAACTGACATCCTAAGTTGGAATTCTCATTGATCTAATGTATGTGCAGACTCATTTCGGAAACTCTGTATTTTGCGTAATAAACTAAGACAAGCGCCCCTGGAAACAGCTTCATGCATACGGATCACTCATAAGGTCTAAAATTAAATACACATGCACCCTCTGGGATCCGCACAACTCACAATAATAATGCACTAGAAATGATACAGGTGAAAGCAGCTATAGGTTTATTTTTCTAAGTACCGTATCCCTAACAACTATCATGCACAATCGTGGTATAGAAACATTACAACTGCGGCGGAAAATACTAAGGCTTAAACTTCTTTTTCTCCTCAAGAATAATTTGCTCTCGATCCATCCTGCTCCATATGCGCGCTTATTAACTACAATACTAGCCAAACATCACCACTCCGAATCTTTATCTCCCTATCAAGGAAGAACTAACGCTGTCATATTTTTCCCCCGTACTACTGAAGATTAGAACGCACTACCATTATCATTGGTAAGCAGCACTGACTCAACAGATCGGATTATTTTTATCTGTTAATTTCGCAACAGAGATGTGAGCGTTTTGTTTGTTTTCTTGTGAAAGCTTGTATGATTATTTTTTGTCATTTTACCCCTCCTGCTTGGGCCCGCATGGGCCTGCAGTATTTCGCAAAAAAACTGTAGAATATGTTTTGTTTTTTCGTACTAGTATTGTCCGCCTCTTCGAATATTCCTGCTGAATGACAAATATATTCTATCTGCCTCAGGCAAGTTTTAAAAAATCCGTAAAACTTTAAAATTATCACCTCGTCCATACGTTCCATAGGAGGACAAAAGTACGATTGAGCGCATCTCAGTTAGTTTTGTAGCGTTTAGTTTACCGTGTCACGAAAGTTTCGCTTCACGTAGATTCCAGCATACGCGTTGGATCTGCGCAAATGTTTAATATTGCTTTTACAGCTTTGCTGTATGATTCTTCTATAGTAATGACTTATCATGTCCCGGTAAAGCGTGTGAAAGAGAGCGTGCCATGAGGAAAATTGCACAAAAACCTTGAAGAGGCAGTGTGCAGGAAAGCGTTCTCTTCAACTGTGTAGGTATGGAAAGACGGAACTTTGCTTCAGAGTGGAGAGCGTTGCTTACTATTAGAGCAAAATGTATTGTCGGAAGGGTTGATGGATCATCCGCCTAAAGTGAAACGCGAACAAGAAATCACTGATCAGAGTGTGTCTTACGAGTAATTGCAAGAAAATGCGACGTGTGACCGCTCTGTAGCCAGATTCTAAGTATATAACCTAGTCCCAACTGTATGTTTCAGAGTGAATGAAGCAACCATTCCAAATGCAGGTTTGCCTTGAAATGGAATTACGCACTGCAGTAGTTTCGGACTTGTTCGCGTTTGAATTTATACTGATAATTCATATGAGGAAATGAACTATTACACTATCACAATGAATGAGCACATTGTTCAATGTGCTCGTCTTTCATTAACCTTCCCGTAACGGCAAGAACTAATGCGGTTGTACATTTTCATACGCAGGTTACGGATGATATTGAAAGCGCTACGACCCGACGCAAGTCCTCCGTTCGATGTGAGTACGCATTAACAGCCTGCGCATTGTTTCGTGTAGCTGCAGCAAAATTTGAAGAGGAGATTCTCCATCTACCGTTTCAGTGCGCCTATACAGTATAGTATCAGAATTGCATACTTATTTCTCGATTGCAACCATCGTGGCAGATACCGGAGGCACATTTGTCCGGGAAAAATCTTTTTCAGCAAGAAAAAGATGAGCCCGAATGTTCCAGCGTGTAATCTTTGCCAATTTCACGTGATTCGCTTGCGTACCGCAAGGCACCACAATCACCGTCTAATTTTATCACACTTATGCCGCGCTGTCAGCAAGGTTGTCGTGAATTGAATGATGCATGCTTAATTTCTCAATAACAAAGAAATGGGGAGGGTTGATGACACATACATTTTGGCAGTAGGTTAGTGCTGCACGCATATGCTGTACTTATGTGTGAAATGAGAACTGCATGTTAGATTTGGATCCTTCCGTAAGCTGATTCGTTTTGCTTAAATGTGTTAAGACTGTCACTTCCTTTTCGTAATGTCTACTCACACAGTTACCGCTAGTTTTGAGGTACATATGTGCTGCTTGGTGACCCACGCACGGGCATGCATTAATACTCATGGCACATACAAACGTCCATCAAAGGTGCTGAATTTTTCTTGTGAAGAGTGGCACCACTACCGCGAGAGCTAAGCAGTATGCCACGCGCTTAAACATGTAGATTTGCAGCATGCATACGCTCAAGATGTAACGTGGTCTGGACACAGATATACTCACGAATGTTAGTCTTGGTGACATTGTACGCGTATCGCTATTGTCATGATTAGAGACCGGATTTTAGGCAAATACCTTTTTTGTTCCTTGCGCTCCTATCGCCCCACTTTGATTATGAGCATGAATTAGAGGTTAAGAAGGGCTCTTATAGTGTTTTCATAGTGCCTATAAATGCCTATTTTGGCGTTTGTGCCTAAATGCCTATAAATGCCTATTTTCAACATCGGCGCCCATAGGAACACTATTTAGCCCCAAGTTTCGCTTTCGAGTACAGTTAGAGACCGTTATTCATGTTACCGGGCACCATTAACTGTCCGGAACTCTATGGGGTTCAACCTAGTCATTTAGTTCAACCAACTCCCGGAAAACAACTGCTAGCAGCATTGAAATGAGACGCACCGGCCAGCATACGCCGACGCGCTGACATTGCGCGGACGGTTGGCGAATGCGAAACCGCGGAAAGCCGTCAGGGGAAAGGAGAGGGAAGAGCAAAAGAAGAAAGAAAAATGTGATGTGCACGCGGCTTTCGTTTTGCTTATAATTAACTTTTTAAGGTGTTCACCGCCGTCGGGCGTTCCTTCTCAGCGTACAAGATCATTCTCAGTGACGAGGCACAATTTTGAATCAGAAAATCTGGAGATTGTGGTAGTTTGCTATTGTTTCCACAGTCTTCACAGTGATTCTTCGACTACGTTCCGCGTGCTCTCCAAACATATTTCTTCAAACACGTGCACTTCAAATGGGCGGAAGTGTATTTGGCAGTGTTGGGACGTCTGGCCTGTACAATTCGGATAATGTCATTGTATATGAGAAAATTGCCAAGAGTTTTACCTAACAGTCCTCATGTAAGAACATGCTAATTTCTTAAGTCGTAGTGTCTCTTGCATTTGTTATTTGTCTGTTTTTGTTGTCTTAATTTAATTGCGTCAGGCAGACATGAAGTATCGGTTTTCCTAATCAGTATTCCCAGCTTTCAAGTATACTTTTTTATGCCTGTTTCACTATATGCGACGCTCGAGTACAGTGGCCATTGAACATGAATATGAGCAGTGTGTTTATTGAATGACGCCAACTGATCGTCATTAGTCCAGCAGTTTTATAGGACAATTGCACGGCTATGTTCAACTGTTCGCGCCTTTGTGCCATCATAGATAATAACATTTCTTGTTTTCCTATCGTAGATATAGGCCACGCACGTCTTCGTTTGAAATTATTTGCATTTATGTAAACATTTATTGTGCCTATATTTACGGACGTTGGAGGCCTAAAACGTTGTTTTGTATGCCTATTTTTGGCGCCTAAAACGCGCTTTTTAAATGCCTAAAGATCCGGCCTCTAGTCATGATGATTGTATATATAGCAGCTCTTTTCGAAGCGAGAAGCAATCGCGCCTGGCCAAACATAAAGTCGAGAATGTATGGGCTTGAAATATCACGAAAAATAAACTGCGTTCTTTTAGCTTCAATGGTGAGGTAGGATGGTAAACCCCTGCCATTTTGATAGTTGCTCCAATCTTGATAGAATATAGGGTACAATACCGCTAGCTGCCGTTAAATCCTGGCCGGCTTTAGGGTAACCATGGACAAACTTGTCTCGCTAATGAAGCTTTACGGGCGGTAACCAGGGATATGAACGTTCCACGCTAGCTTTGGGCGTCGCTTACCTTATGAATGATGAGCAGGTCCCATATATGCTTGTTTGCCAGTCATGTTTTATGAGACCTGTCTGCTATGTTGAGAATGGTAGTGTTGTATATTTGGTGTTGGTGTTGGTTTGATGATCATAGCCACTGGTGGTACGTGTGTCGCCCTGTGTATATAAGCATGCATACATTTGAATATAGGGGAATTTGTTGGTGAGTTGTTTGCTCGACCACTCTTCATTTATCGGTGACCCACGTCGCCGCTACATTGGCGACATTGGCGACGACGGGTTAGTCGGTTTATTTGGGGGGGGGGGGGGTGGGAGTGGGGGGGGCGTTATTTTTACCAAGGGCTTTTATGCATCATGAGCGTTTCGGAGCTAGCCCCGCTGCCTCCGTTTCTGCCCGCGCCTCGCCGTCCTGCTGTTGCGTGGCCGCAATGGCTCCGCATCTTCGATAACTTTTTTGCGCGCTTCGGCTGCCTCAGACTGCACGATGGATCGTCGCAAACCCCTACTACGGCACAGTATCGGCGTAGAAGGCTAGCGCGTATTTTACACCCTGCCGCTTCCATCTTCAGACAGCGCTAAGCCCGGTGAGCAAACTGCTACTGATAAGGTATCAGCAAATAGCAAGAGCATTGCGGACACACGGCCTGAAGCATTGTCGTATGACATCGCACTAGCAGCTCTGCGTGCTCATTTCACGACAGCTAGCAATGTTGTGGCCGAGCGGCACCGTTTCGGTAGGCGCGTTCAGCAACCTGGTGAAGCAATTGACGAGTACGTTACCGCATTGCGCGAGCTTTCTGCTACGTGCTCGTTTCATTCCCAGGAAGATTCGCGGGTGTATCGTCTCGGAGCTTGCGTGAGCGGTTTCTTCTGGAAGGGTCCTCTCTCTCGTTCACTAAAGCTGTAATCATAGCAACGCAGTTTGAGCAGGCAACCAACGATCTCCAAGAATTTGCTCATGCAGATGTTCAGCGCCAAAAGACTCGGGAAAATACGCCAACGCGCGCACCATATTCAGACGGCAGTTCGAAGTGTTCAAGCAGCCACCAGTCACGCTGTTGCCGCTGCGGTTCATCCCAGCACAACGCTGCATGCCTCATTTCACTGTGCCTGCTAAAGACAAGTGTTGTCATCGTTGCGGTATCATGGGTCCCTTCCGCTCTGTTTGCAACCAACGAGACCTTGCACTGGTTCATGAGGTAGAAAGCGAAAATTCATCCAGCGAGGTAGTTTTGAGCATTTTGGCTGTGACGACGTCCGCTTGCCCTACAATTCCCTTTTAATTGGTCATACGGATATAACTTTCCTCGTAGATTCGGGATAATCAGTTTCCATTCTAGCTCATGCTCTTTTTAGGCAGAATTTAGAAGGAATGCGCTTTCTGCCCTGAGTTAGGCTAGTAGACTGTTCAGAGAGACCAATTCCAGGCCCTGGCTGTTTCTTCGCTGACGTCACATAGAAGGATTGCACAACCTGCCTTCTTTTGTATGTCGTGGAACAAGGCACCTCCCTCTTGGGCGTTGACGCCATCAAGTCGCTTGGTCTACAGATTGATGGCTCGTCACTGCGGTGTCTTGAAACGACAGCGCTAACTACTAATGCTCGATAGGAGTAGTCCTCTGACCAGACAGACACCCAGCAGCCCATTAACCTCCCTACGGAATTAGTTCAAGGGTTTCGAACTATCTTTGATCCAGGGCTTGGCCTCCCGAAAGCTTGTGTTCACCGTGTCACAACGCGATCCATTGTGCAACCAGTTGCATCAAAGCTTACGCACCTTCCGCTCTCACTGCGGCCAGTGGTCTCGGAAGAACTTCGCCGGATAGAGCGCGTGGAGGCATCGGAACCAGAGTCCCCCATTGTGGTGGATAAAAACAATGAGGGAGGTAATCGTCTGTGCCTAGACCTTGCACAGGCAAACAAAGCCATCGTTGCAGACAGCTTTCCCCTTACTCATACAGAAGAGCTATGTCATAGTCTAGTGGGGGCAACACATTTGTCGAAGCTTGTCCTCGCATCCACTTACCACCATGTCTTGCTTCCCGAGAGCCGCGATTTATTTGCATTTATAACCCACGAGGGCCTGTTTCGTTTCAAGCGAGTGTGTTTCGGGATGGCTTCCGCACCCTCAGCATTTCAGAGTATGATGTCAAAAATTCTAGAGTGATGTAGCGGCGTACTTTTCTATGTTGATATTGTTACAGTGCGTCAAAGGTAGTGGAGCAGCAGCATCAGCGGCAACAACAACATTAGGAGAGCAGCGAGGAAGAGAATGATGACGAGCAGTACCGGCACCCACTTGCCCTACGGCTCCCTGAAATAAACGCATTCTACACACCCCGTAACAATATTACTGTCTACGGGAAGAGCAGGCAGGAGCACATAACGAACCTTGCCGCAGTACTGAGGCGCGTTAGAGAGGCAAGACTGAAACTGAACCGGAAATGTGTCTTTAATATGCAGGAACTTGCGTTTTTGGGCCACAGGGTAACAGCGAGCGGTATTTTTATGCTGAGGGAAAAGGTCGTCACAATTCAGGACACTGCGGCGCCCGGACTGGCAGAATACTACGCGACGTTCATTCCCAACTTTGCCCACATTTTCGAGCCAATTCATTCTCTTCTGAGAAAAGGGCCATCATTCGTTTGGTCTAACGAGGTAGACGCCAGTCTTAGAAAGGTCAAGGAGGCACTTGCGTCCAGCACCATACTGCGAATGTTCGATGCATCTCTTCCAGTTGTCGTTTCCACTGACGCTTCCTAGTGCGGGTTTGGAGCGGTTATACAACAGGTGGATGGACGGGAACTACACACTGTCACCTTCGCGTCTCGAGTTCTTTCACCAGCAGAGCGGAAATATTCAGTAGGAGAACGTGAAGTGTTGCATGTGTTTGAGCATGCGAGAGGTGCCACGTGTACCAGTGGGCGCACCATTTTACGCTGCTGACTGACCACCAAGCTTTGTTAAGATTGCTTTCAACTCAAGGACCAGTAAGGCGTCCCATGAGGGTAGCTTCATTGGCAGAGCGCTTATTATGGTAAAACTATACAGCCAAGTATCGTAAGGAGTCGAAAAATCAAGTAGCGGAGGCGTCTCCGCGTGTCATCTTAGCAGGAAGAAGAAACTTTGTTAGAAATGGTGTCAGAGTTCCTAATCCTTTCTCGCGTTACCAGAGAACAGTTTGAACATGCCCAGTTGAATGACAGTACGCTGCAACAAAGCAAGGCATATATACAGTCGTAGTGGCCAGCCCACAAATATTTGCCGAACGAACTTCAATCCTTCTTCAAAGTACGGGACGAACTTTCAGTGGTGGACAACTTGATGTTGAGTGGCGAACGGCTTGTGGTTCCCACATCACTTACGCTTCAGGTAATTACCACTGCTCACGAGGCTCATTCCGGAGTGGTGCGAACGAAAACGCGGCTGCGAGAAAAATACTGGTGGCCAGCCATGGACCATCAGGTCGACCTAGCGATCCAGATGTGCAGCATATGCCAAGCAGCAGACAAAAGCACCAAGGTGACGGCTGCACCACTGAAGCCGGTCCCATTTCCAGACAAGACTTGGCTGAAGCTCGGCATGGGCATTGTCGGCCCATTTGAGAGAGCATCACACGATTGCAGACATGCAACTACGCTTATAGATAACTATTCTAAGTGGCCCGAAGTAAACTTCTGCAGCGATACTACAACCCGCACAGTAACAAGCTTCTTGGTGTCAGTCAGCGCGAAGGCTACCTGGATGAAACTCTATGCGATAACGGACCACAGTTTTCATCTCGGGAGTTCGAAGCTTCCCTGCAAGACTGCGGTATCCGCTTGATACATTCGTCTGTGTACTACCCGCAGGCGAACGGTCAAGTCGAGCGGTTTAACAGAGCGGTTCAACCAAGGCTTCGTTGAAGTGGCTACACTCGAGCAGCGTCCCTTGCGCCAGGCGGTATACCAGAATATTTGGGCATTTAACGTTATACGCCGCGCACCCCAACTGCAAGTGCCCCGGCCCTTCTGCACGGACGGTTACCAAGAACTCGGCTGGATGTGGTCGGGCACCCGTCAGCCATATCCTTTGCTGACACTGGTTCGGAGCTCCGCCACCTACGTGAGTGGGTGAAGCAAAAGCAACAGTAGAGCAGACAATACACGGACGCTCGGAGGGCCCAGAGAGAAACCAGAGTGGATGTTGGCGACCTTGTCAGAGTAAAAAAAAAACACAATTGCCTTTAAAGGTGACCTGAATTCAGTTGCGCAAGAAAAGTCGTCAGCAAGGAGGGACCATCCTTTTTACGCCATGATGACGGACAAACGTTGAATGCGTCGAATTTGTCGAAAATGCCACTAGCCTTTGTTGCCTTACACGGGGCGAAAGAAACGGTACAGCTAATGATCGAAGGCATGTCTCCGCCCACTAGTGCGGAACCTATTCTGAAAGCAACCACAGGAACTTCAGCTGCAGCTGTATATATACAGCAGTCGCCATTGCCACCTGCCACTTGCAGTGAGCCCGAACTGATTCCAGTAGCCAGTGGTTCTCCTAAAGCAGCCGTGCCACAACGTAGGGTACAGCTAAAAACACGTAGACGACCCCCAGATCGCTATGGCTACCAAGTGCAGGTTGCGACATGGTGCTGTTGTGAATAAGAACCTGGTTAACTTCTCACAAGTATTTGAATTTCAAATGAGTTTTTTTTTCTTGCATTTGTGTATAGCTATGTGTATAGCACAAACTCGTTGTTACCGTACATAGAATTTGGTGTAGGTGCACCAACTTACTAACTTACTGTACTACTAATCAATGTACTCTGTTTTTTTTTTTTTTTTTTTTTTTTGAGGAAGGGAATATGTTGTATATTTGGTTTTGGTTTTCGTTTGGTGATCACTGCCACTGGTAGTACTAGTGTTGCGCTGTGGATACAGGTATAAGCATGGGTACGTTTGAATCAAGGGGAATTTGCTGCTGTGTTCGCTCGACCACTCTTCATTTATCGGCGACACACGTCGCCACTACAGGTAGTAGCCTCGGGCCGCAGTCCTAGGTTCAGGGTGCTAACCTGCCTGTCCCAGTTCTGAGGCCGGCTAACTGCCTGTCCCAGTTCTCGAGTGTAGTTAGTGTGCTAAACTTGCGCGGGGTTCGTCATCATTCACAGTGCAGGCAACTGTCACGGACAAATGGTGTTCTGCACATAGTCCTGATGACTACTGCAAAGTATATGACTGTCCCTTACGACATTATAGATTACTAACTGTAAACTATAAGGTGCGATATGTGGTGTTGCAGCAGGTGCGGTTAGTCTTCCATTCCTTGCCTGGAATTGCTCCACCTAAGCATCTTGTTTAGCAATGGTGTTGGCAACGTACTATAATCTATAAAGTTGCATGGTGCCACCGGATTCATTGCTGTGGTAAGTGCTCCACTAAAGCGCGCACGTGCTAAAGACCAAAACGCAAAGGGCCGTTTGTAGAAACAGTATTCCGGCAACGTAGGCAACGAGTAACTAGCACATCGCACAGGCACACTCTTACGCAACAATATGCATTTCGATGGTGTACGTGCTCTGGCAAACGCCTTGAGAGAGGAGCGGGGTAAATGCGAGGCGCCTAAACGCCGTACAGGCACGCACAAGGGGTGACAGGTAGTTATTCAGAACAGTTAGTACAGTGAACAGGCTCAAAATGGGCTGTTCATAACCTTTCGTTCATGTTGGCGTGAATCTGCCGGCATAGTCTTGTGCATCTTTCAAAGCGACAAGATACGGAAGAAATGTTCTGCGCCAGGAAAATGCATGACGGGAAATGTGAGATTGCCAAGAATCTGCAATGACTGCTGAAGAGCTGAAAGCCTTATTAGACTGAAATTCGCAGCGGATGCGGCGTACAGTGTTGGTGATATGCAATTGGAGTTACATGAGGAATAAAATATTCATTATTTGTTTCTTAGTGTTATTCGTAGCAATCAAAAAGTCACAGGCCTGCACGGCACACGCAGCACAGTCACAGTGTAAGCTGGTGGAGCGGCTTAAGAGTAGCGTTTTCGGCACCACGTACAACAGGGTCTTCGCGGCAAAGTCTCTTCGCCTCGTTTTGATGTGAGTGATCTCAACTGTCCGCCCGGCGTCGACGGTGAGCTGCGGTTTGTAATGCCACGGCCGCTGGATAAAAAAAAAGTGCGGCCTGCCGCGTGCATCGAAAACGGTGTGATCCGCCGCGGCGCCACACGCCCGGGTCTGTTGTCTCAACGTTAAAAAGTATTGCCTGGCATCGGCATAGCAAATGCGTCAAGAACGCGCTTCGAACGTCGTCGAGCGTGCAAGCTGAATCGTTCCATCCCCCTCAGCTAGCGCCGTTCGGCACAGCCAAGCGGCCGACAATGCAACTACGGCCGTCACGTTCCCTCCCATAGCAGCGCGCCCGAGGCGGCAGGCCGCACCTTTTTTTATCCAGCGGCCGTGGTAATGCTATCTGCACAGCAGTCTGCTGAACCCGATGATGCTTGTTTGTAGCCGCGCACGTAGTTCTACGTTTCGCTTCTTCAGCAGCGGTTCGTACCTTGCTAGGACACGCCATAATGTGTACCGAAGAGGAACCGAGAATACGTAGCGCACATCTCGCATCAGGATCGCGTTTATTGCGCGCCTCGTCTGAATCGTATCTCGTCGTCTGCGCCTGTGCACGCGGCTTTTGCAGGCGCATTAACTAGATGGCGCCATCGTACTGGCGGAGGCTCAGGCCGTCTGTGCCTGCGCGTCTGCCTAGGGCGCATTTATAGGGCCTTTTTCTGACACTGATAGCAAGTGCTTGCGTGGCTCAGTGGTGAAGTATCCGACTCCCGCGCAGCGGGCCTGGGCTCGATCCCGGCGGAGACCGGGAACTTTTTTTCGCATTTTGGGCGTTAGCGGTCACGCGGCGGCGGCGGACAACAGCGCGAACCAAAACGGTTATTAGAATGGGCCCATAATAGCTGACGCTGTAAAAGCTACTCAGAACTGCAGAGATAGACTGCGTACTTTGGGGACAATGCTACAGGTGTTGCAACGGTGCGAGTGGATCTTTCGCGTGAATTGAGCGAGTCGCATAAAATGATAAAAACTGCGTCAATTTAAGTATTTTCCTAAAGTAACACCCGCTTTGGATGGTTTGCAGTCGGAGCCACCACCATACGCGAGATCTCCCACGTGACTGCGTCCCTGATCGAGCACCGCCGTCAGATGGTGGCACTGTTCGTGGTTGGCTTCCTATGCGTGCTCATCTCAGCCGGAGGGGTGCTGCTCTTCTTCGTGCTCCGCCAAGAGAGGGCGCACTACTTGGACGCCTGCTCCACGTTGGGCTGCAAGCGCGCCGCAGGGGACCTGGAGCGCCTCATCGATGTGTCCATCGATCCGTGCCACGACTTCTACGGCCACGTATGCCGCCGGTGGCTCAGCCACTACGACGCCGGCTACGTTGAGAGAGCGGCCCGCGACCTGCTGCGAGACCTAAACAGCAGCCTGAGCGAGGTCGACGAGCCGAACCGCGTGTCGCCCCGCCTGTTTAGCCTGGCGCAGTTCTACCAGCTCTGCAACCGATTTATTGGCGCGCGAAACCTGCAGCTGTCCGACATGCTTCGGCCCTTCAAGCAATACATCGACTTGCTCGCCCTGTCCACCTTTCCCGAGGTCATCGGACGCGTGGTCAACCTTTCCTTGGTGCACGGAGTACGCACGCTGCTGGATATCCGACTCGTGCGCATGCCGAAGGCAGCCGTGAGACTTAGGATTGGCTGCGGCATCTCGCTCGCCCAAAAGTGCTGCGAGAACTCGTCGGCCGAGCTACACCTCTACCTCAAAACCTTGCTGAGTGCCGTCTCCGAGATGCTGCCCAAGAATGAACCACGTCGCTCCTTGAACGCCTCCGACATCGCGGATATAGACGCTTACGTCCGTCCTCTCATGGTCGCGCCGATAAACGAGCAGAGCTACACCATCTCGGTCTTCGAGTCACTGAACAGCCTTATCAGCAGTGACCAATGGCAGGTGGCGATAAACATGGCTCTGCCGGTGACGTCCCGTCTAGGAAAGCATTCTCGAGTAATCGTGACCAACGTGGATGCCATCACGAAGCTGCTCGCCTACTTCGGAAGCCGCAAGGACAAAGGCGTGGTGTACGTATACGTCCAACTGCTCATGGAAGCGATGCGCTTTGACTACCTGCGCCGCCGAAGCGCCGAGGGTCCGGACGGCGCCGTTAGGACATGCTTGCGCGCTACCTGGAGCGCGCTGAGTGGCACCAAGGGAGTGGTAGCTTCCAAATTTATCCGTGCCCACGAGACCATGGCGCGCGCTGTGTTCGAGCGCGTGCTCTCCTCCGTGCTGCAGGATGCCGAGAGCTCTCCCTGGATGGGCGACCTCATCAAACGCAACGCCAAGGTCACGCTAGGGGGCGTGTCTCTTCGGAGCTTTGCTGCGGCAATGTCCAATGCGCCAGCGAGCGAAGACACAAGCGTTAGCGGTCTGAGTGCGTCGTCGGCGCCAAGCGAATTTCCCGGCCTCTTCATGGACCTCCGAAGGGCGCGCCAGAACCGCTTCTTGGAGGACCCGCCACTACTGCGGGTCGGCACCGACGAGTACGGCAGCGACGACTTCCTTTTCTTCGAGAGCCGTGTGGTGTATGACGTGGTCTCCAACTCGCTGAGGGTTCCAGAGGCTGTGCGGCGCGAGCCCATCTTGTACCCGGAGGACGTGCCGCTCGAGTTCGCCCTCGGCACTCTGGGCATGCTAATGGCGCGGGAGCTACTGCGGGCTGCAGTGCCAAACAGAATGCCGTCCTTGTGGACGAGTCAGGAACAGGTGAGCGGTTCGCGTTGACCTCTGTGCTACAGTCAAAATTAACGTGGCGCTCAATGGGACAAAGCCCTAGCAAAATCAGCTCATAGGGGACGTAAACACGGGAATTCCCCGGTTTTCGTGGTTGATTATACAGGGCAGCGTACGACAACTGGCCATTCGCCTCAGGCACGGTAACGGTGTGTTTCAGAGCCCGTTGGCGCCGTGTAACGCTGATAACGCGCCTTCGGTGATCATTTCTGTGGACACCTTGGCTCCCTTGCCACCGCAAGGATATTTTGGTTAGAGGATTAGACAGTCGACCTAGTAATAGACAACCACGGGCTGCGGCGACCTGCACATACAGCAGCGCACTGTAAAGGGAGTCTTCAACAGGAGCTCCTGCATGTACCCCTTCTGTCAAGAATTACGTGTACAAGTCGGATCATATATGAGACGCATAGAACAACTCGTTTTAACATAACAAAATCGAGAAGAAACTCCTACAAGTTCACCCGAAATCTATGTCCTGTCTATATAGCGATGAAATATATGTCCTGTCTATATAGCCATGGCGACTTTACCACTGAAAATATTTATTGAGTGATTTTTTCTCTAACAGTGTTTGGCTGCGCAGCTCACTAGAATTCCGGCAAAAGGTTCGGTGATAAACAGGTTATATTAAGATTTTTTACAATAACAATCCAAGTACAAAATGACAATTCTGTGTTTGCAAGCACTTACATGCAAATTTTAAAAATATGCAAATTCCATGTAGCTGGACAGAACCAAGGTAATGCTGTTTGCCGTCGCTTGAAGATACTCAGATTATTTTTTGCATTCAGTTTAACTGCATAGTGAATCTCCTCAAATATTATAATTAGATGAAAAGCGTCAATGAGAAAATTGTTGAGCAGCATGAAAAACTGCCTCGAGCGGCCAGTGGCGCGGCAATTTTGCGTGTATTCGCGGGCGTCTTTCATGCTTGGAAAAACTTTTATCTAGCCCGTATTGAACGACAGAATGCTTCATCAGGAGTTTTGCATGTTGCTCTACAATTTTGTCATTGACACTGTTAATCTCATAACATTTCAGAAGTTGAATAATTGAGACTAATTAGGTAATTAGGCGGAATGCAAGAAATTATTTTAGTATCTCCAAGCGACGGCAAACAGCATTATCTTTGTTATGTCTAGTTACTGGCAGTTACATATTTTTAATGTTGGGCTCAATTTACATGGGGCACACTATATACAGCATGTAGTTACAAGTTGTTTTGTTGATGAGAGTAGAAACTTGGTTCGCCGAGAAATAACACATTTGGTGGCAGTTTATGTTAGTGATCTTTCTAAGCATAATATTCGTGGTGAATGGGTAAGAAAATGATAACGCCAGCCGTTTTTATACGATGAAGTTAGCGTGAGGCCGGCCATATTTTAAGAGCAGCAACAGCCTCTGAGAAGGAGGTTTTCTTCTGGCTTGCGTCAAACTAATAAGGAATAAGGCAAGTAAAAATGAACATGAGACCTGGGTCTTTAAATTATCCCGCCTTGATATTGAAGCTATCGATTTGTGAATAAAGTATGACGTCATCAAATTTCAACGACACTTGTGCTGATTGGAGCTGTGAGACATATCGCTCCACTTTTAAGAATTGTGTGAAGTTTTTTTTTTTCAAAGGATCTGATATTTTGGCCCTTTTTATAGAACTCAAATGCCGTTTTGCATGGTCGAAAAATATAACGATAAGCGCATGATGTATCATATATGATACGCATCATAAAGTTGCAACCATTTCTTTCCTCATAAAAGTAACGTTGGTTTAAGCATATCTGGCCTAAACAAACGCTCGTGTAATTTTTTTACGCAAGAATCGAAAGCTTCATCCAGCAAGGGATAAAAATCCGGCTTACGTATGATCACTAATGTCGCATTTATTTTTCGCAAGAAGTATTGAATCATCGGCCCAACCACGTATACAAATTAATGGTTGACTGCAGGCGTTTGCCTGCAGTCAACCATTACTGCCAATGGTTACTGCCAATGCAACACTGCCATGTTGGACATTTAGTCCAACATGGCAGTGTCTTTAGTAAGGTGCTTGTGTGTATCAGTCTCTGCAGTCCGAAATCAACGGGATTAACATTGGTTAAGTTCTAGTAAGTGGTTAAGTAACTTTGTTAAAGATCAGTGCAGGTCATTGTCCACTGCTGGACCTCGCAAAAGAACTCGTGTCCCTAGACGAGGGCACCGCGGCTGAAAGGGGTGAAGTTTATGGTGCAGCGCAACTGTTCCTAGGCTCGTATTCACAAAAAGATATTGCGACACAATTGTTCGTAAGAAAAAAAATTATGATTCTCGACATAATATTGTTACAGATGACTGTCTGGTTATTTACAGATCAAAGCGAGTAGAGATGGTGGATCGTGAACATAGCCGTTGAAATGCTGCCGCTCCCTCGGAACCATCGTCCTCTTCTTCAAACTCTTTTTCTCACCGCGTCATGATTCCCGTTTCGTAGGCGAAGCCCGCTGAGAGAGTCATTGTTGAAGCATGGGATGATAGTGTTTAAGAGGCGCAATATATACAAGTTGGATTTTGCTTGATCGCCGACCTGTAGACATTCCAATTCTGATTCTGGACATAACATTGTGAAGGCGACTGACCAACGATGAGGAGTACTTAAGAATAAAAAGCTTTGTGAATTCAGCCCCTGCTTTCTTGGCAAGTGTGCTGAGAGATCAACCCTATGAATATTGTATAATGTGTGAGGAATTTGGCCTCTTCCCTCTTGCGCGTAATCTCTCACACGCACACTACACCGCGAGCCATACAACACAAATGCTGTGTTGTATGGCTCAACATACTGAATCGCAGTGGCCCTGTAAAAGTTGCGCGCATTTGTGAATCGCTAGCTTGTGAATTCGTCTAATGAACGCGCTGCTGTGCGTTATCGACTGTTGCTTTCGCTCGTATGCCAGGCTACTTTTCGCAGTCCAGAGGTTCAGCGACAAATATGGCGCCGGCTGTCCATACAGTTCATTTTACTACGACGTGAATTCAGCGTTTGCCTTGCCATCTCCCCTTGAGAGCCAAAGATACTGACTATGCCAGGGCAAACGACTTAGCCACTTTGAGTTAGGCGCTGTAACTGACTACGTAGAACGAAACTTACATCCTCTGCGGTAACTCAGTGGCTAGGGCGTTGCGCGGCTAAGCACGAGGTCGTAGATTCGATCCCGGCCGTGCGGCCGCATTCCGATGGCGGCAGAATGCAAAGAAGCTCAAATACCACCGATTAGATGCCCGTTTAAAGAACTCCAGGGGGTCAAGATTAATCGGGAGCCTTCTGCTACGTGGTCAATGATAACCCACGGCGCGGGTTCGGAACCTTAACCCTCCCAATTTCATTTTTTAACAAATCTCATGACGCACCTTTCTGAACGAAGCTATACACTGCTGCCAGCGCTACGAGGCATTCCGCCCATCACCCTGTAAAGCTCAAGTGTTTGGCATCGGACTTGCGCGTGCACGCAGGTGGCATTCCTACGATACGACCAGTGCGTGGACTCCCTGGCGCGCGGCGCTATGAACATCTCTCTGGAGCGGCCACAGGACAATCGGGCACCCGAGTACTACTTTTGGCTGCAGGGAGCGCGCACCGCCTATGCGGCTTTGAGCGCCTCGTACGCGGCCGAGCGGCGTGCGGCCAACTGGGACACCTTCTGGCGAGCCGCTCAGCGGACCTTCTTTCGCCGCTTCTGCCTGTTGTCGTGCAGGCCTCAGCATGACACGCCGGAGGAGCGTCACAGCCTCGAGCCGGCGTTCGTGAACCTAAGGCCCCCTGCAGTGCCCGCGCGGGTCTCATGCCTGCTGCCCCTGCTCAACATGCCCGAGTTCGTCGAGGCGTTCGAATGCTCGCAGACGGCGCCGGCGTGTGCGCTGGCGTGACGTATCCTCATGCCACTGCAGAGTTCGCTAATCGTGTGTGTACGACCAAGCACACGGCTGGATGCGTGCGGTCTTGGGAACATAGTGTCGGCAGAAGCTGTGTGAGTTCGCGACTGCACCTCCACGCAGAACGTCGGCATGGTTCCGGCACCGGCTGTTCCCTTCTACTGCACCTCCAGTAGCCGCGCCCCAGACGATGTGGTCCTTCGCGGCAACGCATACTTGTGCTTTGCTTGTGAATATACGACACTCGTGGCCATCGCGTTTAGAGCCGTCGTTTTTAAGAGACTGGATCCGCTCGCACACCATATTGACTCATGCCAAAGCCTTATTTTGCTTCCTTTTTTTCGTTTATGCGAGTAATGAACTAATTTGGTGTGAGATGATTGCATATAAGTCAACTGAACATATAATTACAACGCCGTTTTGTGATTGTGCTACCGTACAGTGAATTTTGTATTTGGAAAGCTTTTATCGGACACCTATATGTTGAAGAGCATTTGTTGTTTACATGTGGGTGTAGTATAGTAGAATTGTTAGTGTGTATATTCCTTGCTACCATTTTTGTCCTTCAACTTCGTCAGAGACTGAGGATCCCAGGATGGTTCTCGCTAGTTCTGCGACTTTCTGCTTTGAAATGTGATTTTGTTGTGCACTTTTGCCCTCCAAGTAGCAGCGCGTTAATGTCTCGTACATTTGGTGTACATAAGCCGTATGTCTAATATGGACGTGGCTTTCTCAGCATGGTTTGTCATAAATGACTTGGCTGCGATTCGATACGTGAACGTAAACTGGACATTGATGGTGCTCAAACGAACAGTTATTGTACGTTTCGCATAGAGCACCGAGTAGTTATACGACTTATAAATAGCGTCATTGGAACCCATGAAAAAAAAAAAGAAAACTAAAAGGTGCTATTGATGTCAAGGCTGTAGCCTATAAATATCTGCTTCGTCTATGTGTATGTATACACTATACATCACGCATAATCTTGGTGTATAAGCTCGTTTCACTGGTGCGATAAACGTTCGACCTCTGTTGCTAATTCTCGAAGGCTTTTGCATCAAGCCTCAGCGCTATTACTTAAAGCTTCTATCCCGCTGCCATCTGTTCACGTCCAATGACAATGGCTTGGCTTCCAGTGCAGCTAAATAAATTGCAAGTTGCAAAGAAGACGCCTTAAGCCTGTGCATCTCGCAGACCTGAGGCAGCTCGCCCAGTCTCTCACAACTCGACACGTTATACGGACAGATCCGCCGCTATTATTCAATTCGCATTTTAGGGGTCCACAAACAACTGAAGACTCCAGAAGTACAGCAACCATCAGAACACCAGTGGAGGCTCCGCTGAAAGGCCAGGACCCCGAGGACCAGCTTCGACTGGTGGACGGGGCCAGGATTGTTTCCTGGAATAAGGAGGGCCACCCACATAGGGCAGCAGAAGTCTGCTCATCTGAATATTATTGCGATAAGAAATACATGGACACTCCAGGCGAATTTCTGAAATCTTCGTCGGCATCGCCGTGATCTGCATAAAGTCGAAGGGTGATAACATCGTCGCCACACGCCGTATGCTGTGTGTGCGCGTGAGAGCATGCGAGGGTGAGTCGACGATGGTGGCTCATCTCGCGCGTGTAAGGGAGGAACGTGGGGGGTGAATGTGCAGCCTTCTGTAGCGCGCAAGGTATAGCGGGGGGAGGGGAGGGCGTTCTACACTGGCGGCGGCTACGTATGCCGCGGGCCCTATCTTGAAAGCGATCTGCTATGGCGTACATAATGCGCGGAGTGCTGATAGCTTTGTGTGTGCTGTGTTATCGCCGCTTAGTTCGCGTTGAAGCGAGAGACATTACGAATGCCAATTCGTTCGCTGCTGCTGCTGGGATTTTTCACTTCAGCGTTTTGACAGCGAGTGCACGTGGTCAGCGAGTAAGATGTGTTCATGCTTGCTTGTGGGCGCGTGACACCATGCTTGTTAATTTTGTTACTAAGCGAATGTTCACAAGTTTATACGGCCAACACGACTATCGTTACTTCGTATAGATGTACACTAATTTTCTGTCTCAATCGATGCTTCGCCTTTTTGGAGAAACTGCCACTTTTCTATTCGATTCATTTATGGCGTGAAATAGGCGGTAATGAAGGATACTTCCTGTATAAAATAGTATAGATTCCAGAGTTCCACGGTACGAAGTATCCGTTACAAGTCATAGAATAGTTGATGAGTAGTCCCTATATGAAACTCTATAAATCGCTTACTTTCATGGTAGCTCCGCGGTAGTGTAGCGATGCCCCTTCGGGGAAACACAAAACTGAATATTTTCTAATAAAGTTTATATATCTATCTATCTATCTATCTAGTTGCTGTCATCAAGTAAAAAATTGGATCATACCCATTGTGGCAGATTGACAGCGCGAAGTATACGTTAAAAGTCAAAAAATAGTTTTTGAAGGGTATTCCCTATTTGAAACCCTATATTTCCCATAGTTGCATGGTAGTATTGGTGCTGTCAAGTAAAAATTGGGATCATACACACTGGGAGACTGGCCAACAATTGGATGGAATACAACACGAACCCTTTTCCATGCAGTTGTCATTTGAGGTCTATCATAGCCCCAGCGGATGGAATGGTATTCGGATATAGAAAGCAGCAGCAATAAGAATCGATAATAATAAAAAAATATCAGACAATGCTTTTTCAATTTTGCTGAGACGAAACACCTTAACGGGTACAGACATCAATTAAGCGCTACGGCCAGTGACCTAGCTGGATTCCAACAGCGGCTAGAAGGAGTAATAGCGCAGGGACAGTCACTGGGGCAGCGCGGTCATTTGTGGTTTCAACTGTTCGTCTGGCGGCAGCATTTTAACGCGAAAGCGTTAAGGGCCCGTGTAGCAGAAAATCCGGTGTCCGCGTCAGTGTCGGCTTCGGCGGCATTGTGCGTTAGAGAAAGGTGATCCCGAACCACGCAGGCCCTCCGCGTGGCGCACAGGCGTTACAGAACTAATCCAATCTCTCAAAATAAAATGAGTCAGAAAATTCGGTGAATAGGACTTACACACAACCTACAGACAGGAAAACGTCAGATTGTAATTTGAATATACGAGAAAACTTAATTCTTCTACGCGGAAACTTAAACACGAACCCTTTTCCAGTTGTCGTTTGAGGTCTATCTTAGTGGCAGCGGCGCGCCCCACTGGGTTCCTTGCAACACCATCCAGATGGTGGTCGCCTCCGCGCATCGGTGGCAGCGGCGGCACCCGCCGTTCGGGGGAAAGCAAGAAAAAAAAGAACCAGAAAGCTCACCTTTGTGCATAACGTTCGCCGCCAGCGTTTCCAGGTAAACATTGTGGTCACATAAGCTGCTGCGGTTGGCGGGAAGCTTTAGTAGCAGTGAGGGATCTTTGAATGCTATCGCGTTCCACTCTTAAAGACGAAGTTTAAGCGTCCTCTGTCGGACCGCGCAGCAACATAAGTTGATTGCCTTCTTTGCGCCTCCGCGCACCTACGACATGTGGTAGACGTCTTTGAGTGTCTTTCCTTGCATTAAAAGAGTACTTCCGAGTCAATCCGTGGCACTCGCTGCTACAGAACGGATGGTTTCCAGCAAGTGATATGGTCGCATGGGGAGCTCACCTCCCCAAATATGCAAGTTCGCGCTTGTCGCTGGTTCTAAATTATCGGGTAGCCTTCTGGTCTGATGTTAGCCCTGGGCGACGTGCCAGATTTAACATGCGTTTACCTCGTGCCGTTTTAGTTGCAGCACTCTTTCCCCGCTCTTACCTCTTGTATTCCATTCCATCCGGCACACGGATCATATGCACCGTTGGTGTGTAATTCATTATTCTTTGAGAGCTACTCAGCTGGCCGTTTTGTACGTTGCTTGTCTCCGCTTCCCTGGGCAGGAAATTTGTCATGTGTAAATGAGTGCATGCAACGTGCGTGTGAGAAATAATGATGATAAACCGGCCCTAATTTCGAGAATGGTAGAGCACTCCCTGCTGATTTCTCAGTGTCCCATTTCTCTGCCTCTACGTACAGAATCTCTTGCCGGCCCCCTGGTGCACGCACGCGAAAGTAAGTTGCAGTGAAGATCCCATTTTAAGGCGAATGTTTGGCTTGATCTAGGTCCGTTAATTTGATTTTCTCGAGCTCCGTTGATATACAGGTAGTGTGGGCCTCCTGACAAATTTGCGGTACAGGAAAGATTACCTTCATTTACCAAGGAACCGTGGGTCGGTTTTCATATCTTGCGTAACAGAACTGTCGCATTAGTCTGCGTTAGGAGTTCCATCAGTCGTGACAGCGATGTATGGGGTAAAAACATGATCACTACAACAAGGGTAAATTTATGAAGCTCTTACGTTACAGAAGTTTTGAAAATATGCGCCCTGGTTTCCGACGCTTGCTGCTTAAACAAGAAATGTACGTCGTAAAATTTTCATTGCTTATTAGTAATGCGTTAAATATATTGCATGTTGATGGTGATGATAAACATGATGATCCGAAACGTTAGCACATACTCACAACATGCCAGTATATCCCAAGGATCTACATCTACTTCTGCAAACAGTGGATCGGCCAAGAAGTGGCTTATTCTTCTGAACAATAAGAAAAAAAAATCGGGGGGAGGATAGTAGTTGTAGTAGTAATACTAGTAGTAATAATGAAACGATTAAAGGCAGAAAATATTATTTTAAATGAATATATTCTCAGTACTATAGAGGAATAACAAGAACAGCATGTTGTTTAGCTCTCAGTCTACTATACGAAAACAAGGAATTCAAAACGTTGTGATGACTGAACTAAAAGCTTTTCTTAGCATACGTCGGTCTGCTGATTTGTTTTCTGTAGCTTCGTTCTTTTTCTTGCTTTCATCCAAAATTAAGTAAACTCTTGAATTAGCACGTCGAAATAACGTAGTCATGGGAAAAGCTTTTGAAGTTATGTCACCATTGCAGATCTTTGAAGATTAAGATCCTTTAATTGTCAGCATGAAGCAGCGTAATATGGCGCCTGTCAGGCAGCGGCCGATATTCCATCCGTTGTCTCCCCTTTCCTTCTCCTGTTTTAAAGTTCGCGCCCATTGCGCACTGTTGCAACGCCTTATTTCGCTACCTGCACAGATATATATGTATATATATATATATATATTTTTCCGTGGCACTGCTGATTCCCTGCCCCCGGAGTATACAAATGAACCTGTCGACGCCGCGTCGTCGGGTAGTCCCATGGGCAAACGGTCCTGCGAGACTACTGCGCTGACGCCCGCACGAGCTTTTCACGTTGGCGCTGTAGCCCGCTGGAAGATGGCGGGATTCGCATGAAGTCAGGAATAATCCCCTTGCGGACGTCTTATTTTCACCGCCGCCTCGTCACCGTGCGCCTAGTAGCCTTGTTTGGTAAGCTGGGATTCGGGAGAGGCCCGTCCAAGGTCTCTCTCCGTAACCTATTTGGAAAACGAACGCGGCGAGCAAGGAAATGTCTGGAAAATGAGTTTCTTGTTTTGCTTGCCTTTATTTTTTGGGAGGGAGAAGGGAACGGGGGGCAGGAGGGGACAAGGAGTCTTAGAAAATGTAGTTGTGGACTCGCGCACTTTGGTGTTGGCAACAGTTGTGCACAATTTCCCTTACGTAGAGCATCAGGCCAGATGTTCTCTTTTCCGGCCGACCTGTCTACATTTTTAAATCATTAAACTACTTCTTCTTCTCCGGGGGTCACAAAAACTTATTTGGCTTCTCGAAGTGAGGATTGTCGCAGACATGGCCGTCTGGAACACATCATGAGTGAGATAACCGACGTTCTATTTCACCACTAAATTGCTTTCACAGGTGGGAAACACTCGAAAGGCTTTGGGGACGTTCGCCAAACCAGTCTTCTGATAGGTGCGCGAAACTCCAGGCCCTCGCTATGCGGTGTGCAAGAAGAATACAAAGAACCGACGGGATCGATATAATTCTTCCTTTATTTATAATACTGTAAGCCTTTGCGGGCTGCTACAGGGGTGGGAAAGGACATTATACAATACTATGTACAAATAAGTTACAAATGTCGCTGAAAAACTTCATCTGATTCACAATCAACAAATACACTGGAATCGAGCTTGTTCCAGTCGATAATAGTACAAGGCAGAAAGGAAAACTTGAATACAACCATACTTGTGGTATAGGGTAAAATAGCATATGGATGATTGATACGCGGTGACACTCGGGCTGGAGGGAACAAGTACAAGGTAGAATCTATGTTTAGTGTTGGTATAGGAACTTCAAGCGTGCGATTTGTCTGTGTGTAGACAGCTTCTGACGGTTAGCTCTGGAGTAACGCGGTCACTGATTGCGCCCTCTGGTAGCACGAATAGATAAACCTGGCTGCCATTCGTTGGATTCGTTCTAGCTCATCAACTAGCTTTTGGCTATGTGAATTCCAGATTATAGTAGCATACTCTAGGGTTGGGCGCACAACTGCTTTATTAGCCACCAGCTTTGTTCCAGGCGTGGCGTCTCTTAACTTTCGCCTCAGAACACCCAGCTTACGTTTAGCCGAACCACAAATATTTTCAACATGCTTGTTCCAGGTTAGATTCGAAGTAATTGTAACACCGAGATATTTTATCTGACTAGATCACTTAATTTATTTTTTTAATTTTATATGTAAACTCTGTAAACGCCAGTGGCTCTTTCTTATTTGATACTGACATACATGTAGTCTTGTCGACATTAATTTTCATATCCCGTTTTTCACACCACTCGCCAACAGCACACAAAGCATCATTGAGGAAGAATTGCTCAGCAACACTTTTTATATGAGTAAATAACTCACAGTCATCCGTGAACAGCTTCTGCGATATCGTTGATATATAGCAGGAATAAAATGGGTCCCAGGACCAAACCCTGTGGTACTCCGGACGTAACAGGCAATGCGTGTGACCGCTCTCCGGTTATTTCTACAAATTGCTCCCTGTTATGCAAATAGGCTTTGACCCATTTGATAGTCTCTACAGCAGCACCAAGCTCGTATATATATATATATATATATATATATATATATATATATATATATATATATATATATATATATATATATATATATATATATATATACGAGCTTGGTGTTGCTGTGGAGACTATCAAATGGGTCAAAGCCTGTAAGCTTAACAGGATATATGTTATATGCCGTTCAATTTCATGTGCAAGTAATGTCCGCCTCTTTGAGTAGACCAGCTCATAAATTACAATTGTGCTATCTGCCACAGGCAACCTTTAAGAATTTTTGAAAGTGTTCACTGAAAACCCTGTATATATTACTTGCAGCCATATGAGGGCATCAGACAATGAAGCCAGGGAAAGTATAGGGGAAGTTAGTGAATGTTTTTAATTCAAATGTTGAAACAATAAGGTAACGGGAAGTGAGAGTGTACTAAAGGAAAACTTTCTGTGGGCCAGATTAAAACCCACATCGTACTGTTTCTACATTTCAAGTAATATAATAATAATAATAATAATAATAATAATAATAATAATAATAATAATAATAATAATAATAATAATAATAATAATAATAATAATAATAATAATAATAATAATAATAATTGTTGCCATCTTACAATATTCGTACATCAGAAGGCAGGCTGGTCAAAGCCAAGGAAATGGCTTGCGTGACTTGACCCGGCACGTCGGCAAACAGAAACGAAATGGCAACATGCACAGAAATAAAAAGCTGGTGAAGCTCATAACAACAACAAAATGAAGTTTAAATAACACAGAAACTCTCTGAAATCAGTGACACAGAAAGACAAGAAACAATATAACGAGAAAAGGCATATTTAGTATTTTACATAGATTATAATGCTTTCAACAATTTTTTCAAGCTTCGTTTTGTGGTTGCAGTAAAGATATGATCAGGTAGGCCATTGAATATTCTTGGGACATAAGTATATCTGCTGGCTTTACCATACCTTGTGTTGCAGTAGGGTACTTAAAAACGCAATGTTTTCCGTAGGGCCCGGGGAGCGATATATTCCTGTTTGAAATCGGGGTTCCAGAAATGTCTTGCCACAACCGTCTGAGTGAACTATGTTTTAAATGACGGTAGACCCAGAAGTATTACACAAGTTCAGATTGTCAGCCAAGGAAGAGCTATGCGCAATAGATTTTGATACGTTTTTCAGAATTCTATCCACTCGACACTGCCATCGAGAAGAGCAAAAACCGAACAATGTAATGCCATAACGTAATACACTGTATGCTAAGGCGTGCGCGATAGTGACTTTTACAGGGATCGGAACAATGGAATTTAATGTTAAAAAGTAGCGATGAAAAACTTCAGAGCCTGCCACAAATATATGTCATATGATCATTCCATAAGAGGTCACTGTCAAAGAAAACACCAAGGTATTTAATAGAGTTGACATATTCTACGGGGTCACACTGACATGATTGACAATTAGGACATGTGCAGAAAGCAGTGGTAAATTTGTAACAGTTGTTTTAAGCGGATTTCTAAAACACAACATTTTTGTTTTGGTTTTCTTTGTTTAGTGACAAACAGTTGTTAGCAAACCAGGCTATTGCATCGTACACACTCTCTTGAAGTAACGCAATGGCTTTTAAATAACAAACACGTTTTGTTAAAAGGACAGTATCATCTGCATACTGAAATATCAAACACTTCGTTACAGCTGTCGAGAAGTCATTTATAAATATATTAAAAAGGAGAGGAGACAAAATAGAGCCCTGAGGCACTCCAGCTTTTAGAGGTAATTTGTTATTGGTGACTAACTGGTTGTCCAAAGCTATCACCTGTGAGCGGCCGTAAAGATAATTTTTTAGGAACTGGTAAAATGGCCCCCTGAAACCAAGCAGGTATAGTTTTTCAAACAGGAGTTCGTGGTTCACAGTATCGAACGCTTTCGAAGTGTCGAGAAACAATGCACATGCGAACATGTTTTGTTCTAAAGCTGTGTTTAATTCCTCTGAAAATTCCTCTATCAGAGCAACAGTGCCCCGTCCGGCATCAAAACCAAACTGACCACTTGATATAACTGAAAACTTATCTAGAAATGAATTCATGGGCTTCTAAGAGAAATTGTTCTATTATTTGTGACATGATAGGCAAGATCGAAATAGGTCGGTAACTGTCCACACTACCTTTCTTTCCTCCTTTAAATAATGGCGTTGCAATGGCCTTTTTCAATTCCGTCGGCAGTGTGGCGGTCTGTAGGAATCCATTAAGTATGGCAAGAAGGATACCGGATAGCGCTTCGAAGTTTCGTTGGAGCAAAGATACCGATGTACCGTCTATACCAGCTGGCTTATGGCGCCCAAAACCCGGCAAATATTCTTGCGAGTACGTCAAACGTTATCGTCGGTAATAATAATAATAACAGTAATAATAATAATAATAATAATAATAATAATAATAATAATAATAATAATAATAATAATAATAATAATAATAATAATAATAACGTGTATTGTTTCCTGTGAATTGCCTAGGTTTAATGTCTCATTGCCACACATTGTTTTCATTAAAAAATTGAACCATTTCGTCCATTTTATTCTTTTCGCTTTTATTATGTCTCTCGTATGAATGCAGCCGACAATATAGTCAGAGCACAACGACCCTGATGTCTGGCTTCCCACTTTTAATCAGCTTATGTTGGCAACTAAAAAAAAAAAGTGAACCCCTTGTTTTCCTCCGATCCTTTTTGCGCTAGCTAGTGTCATCAGCTTTGCAAGATATAATGAGTCGACCGAAAATATTTTTTTTAAATCAATAGACTGTTTATCTCCAACACGAAACTCTTACGGCGTCATTTTCACATACCGCCCTTGTGTTCTTGCTTAATTCCTCTAACCACGTATCTATTTTCTGCCTGCACTTTGATACTTTGCGCTGTTCTAACTTCATGTATATAGTGTAAAGGCGTGAGCAACTGGTAGTAAGTTGAACTTCGATGAATGCAAAAGACATGCCCGTAATTGTTGCGGTGTTGCTTCTCCTATCTGTTTCGTGCACTCTGCGACTGTAATCATACAGAAACTGTAACTTTCGTCTACTGCCAAGAGGAAGCACGCGGCAGTAATTTGACAAGTTTTATTTATTTTGATTTTTTTTAATGTTTGCTACTAGGCGTGCCGAGCCTTTGTTTCGGACATTTAGGAGTACCTCGTGCTACGCTATAGAGATAATCTATGGCATCAGTATGAGTTCGCTCGGGGCACTTTATCCGGGCCTTGCGTTTACGCGGGCACACAATCCGCGGCATGGCTCCCCGAGGCAACAGTCTGTCAGTGACACACGCGCGCAAGAAAATAAGCCTCGATGAGGGAGGGCGACGCATGCAGTTCTTATCAGAATGCAGTCGCGTATCGGCCATTCGATCGACAAAACAAAGGCAACCTGCACCGGCACTGCCGATCTAGGTTTCAATTTTCGTTTTTCATAGCGAGAACATCCAAAACAAATAGCGTCGACCATTTCATACTGCTAGTCTGCTGGAATAGGTTCTGTCATTCGCACGTTCATCTTTTTTCCCGCCTTCATCTCAGGCGTCTAGTGAATTTTGCGGAAGCAGCTCATTGTATTTCCAGTCTACAGGGGAATGAAAAAAAAAAAAACTCGTTTGGAAATGAAAAATTGAAAAGTAATACAGTGTGGCTCATTCGAAAATAAAACGAAATGTCATGAAAGTTAGAAAAAAAAAGGCAAAATGTGTATATCCCGCTAAATTCCTACGCTGCCGTCGGCTTTCTCAAGAATGAGATACGGTACGTACTGGATCTCCGTAAACAGCCCTCAACTCGAGGAATTGGATGGCAGCGCCGCCCCTCGACAGAAGTAGGCACTGCTCTCCATTGTCGTTCCATGGCAATTATTGAGAAGAGTCCCATCTTTTTCACTCGAGGAGCGGCGCTGGGCTCAGCTCTGTCGAATGGAGGAAGGAATTGCTGTGGAGGATCGTTTGAGAATACGGGGGACCGCAGCACAAAACGCGGTGCCTCGGCGACTACGGCAGTCTGCTGCCGAGCACGAGGTCGTGGACTTGATTCCCGACACTTTCATGGAGGCAAAATGCAAAAAAGAAAAAAAAAACTTGTGTGCCATGCTTTCTGCGCACTTTGCACTTTAATGTATCTAAGCCAGTCAAAATTATTCTCAAGTCCTCATTTAGTTGATATGCAATAAATGTAGTGGAATTACGTAGGGAATTTAACGGCACAGGCGTTTAGACTGGCAGTGGTGACGGTTATTCTCGCGGATGCAAAGGTGGAGGAAGATGTCCTTACTTAAACGCGGGGAGATTTGGCAGGGAATGAATACTCGCCTAATCCTGACTGTATAAGACAGGATTATAGATGAGACCAACACCGTATAATGAGGACTGGTTCAGCAAATAATAAAAAAATATATAAACGACTTTTCATTTCGCTTCTACTGCTCACATTTCAAGTTATATGTATTCGAGTTAAAATGTCGGTAAATATCTTAAAAGATACAGCCAATATGAACCTACACCAACGGGCAGGAAATGCAGGACTTGACGTTGCTTTCGATGAAGTGCCAAGAATCTCACATGCCCCTTAGAGTCAAAAGGCCTTGCCATAGTAGTCTCATGTATATCTTGCATCGAGTCCTTCCTTCGCTGTACGCTCCGCAATCGAGTAGATTGTCCTCAATCTATTTCATAGAGCGGCAGCTCTCAGAAGAGGCGCTTGCATTCTTGCCTAGGTTGTAGAGCTGAATAAGTTATATAATGTTCCTGCAAACGTCGCAGGGTTTTGTGTTTGTCACAACCATATACGAGTAAGCAGACAATGAAGCCAGAGGACGCGTAGGGGTAATTAATTGTCACATTTAATGTTAATGTAGAAATGACAAGGTTAAGAGAATGAATGAAAGATAACTTGGCGCCGGTAGGAGCCCAATCCACATTTTCAGCAATACGCATGCGGTACTTTACCAATTAGGCTACTGTGGCGCCATCCTATCGTACACTTTCCTCGGTATTTGCGTATCTGTAGAAGATTGGCTCTGGAACAATCTTATACACCAACTTGTTTGCCAACAAAACCCTGCGCCGCTCGCGACCTCCGTGCAGGGTTTAATTCGTTTCGTGCCATGAGTTGATTTCGCTGCTGATAAAATCGCGAATGAAGAAGCCTGGATAATTCAAATCGTCTGCGACGAAATAGGGGATGTGTTTGGTTAACCAAGTTTACACTAGCCATACGGCTCACTACATTTACGCCAGGTTGTTTTGTTGCAACGGTTTCTTAGAGAGCAACGCCCATTCCCATGCTGCATAGTAGTGTCTATATCCTGGTCGTAAGCCATTGCTCAATGAAAACCCAATTTCATCTATGCATCTGGACCAACCAAACTAGGAATGTAATTGAGATGTTTCAGATACTGACATACATATAGACGCGGCGACATAAGCTTAAGCCATGACGGGAAATGACTTCCTCCTCAGCGGATAGCCACGGTCCGATGAATTTTTATTATATTTCCCAGTGCTTTTAGTCGTGGATTTGCACGATAACCTTATCATCATCGGTCACGTGGCTGTTTGCATGTAGTTATAAATTATTGCTCACTTCAATATAAACGTTAATTGTGAGTAAATCGGTCTTTTTCACTTCCTCCCCGTCGCCACTGCACTGCTCGAGTCAAATATGAATCATTGGGAACAGTCATAAAGTGATCGTCGGCCGGCAGCATCTCGGACGCTGCGGCCCGTGGCAAGAAGAGCTCTCTTCTCTCCTCGATTTTTCGCTCTTTTAACCCCTTCGGTCTCTCGGGGTCTCTCGGGGTCCCGTCATTTTTGGCCAATCGTCGAGCCAGCTCAGGTGTCGTCATTTCGCTCCCCTGGTATTGGCCCGTGCAAGTGCCGTCATATTCGGCCAATGGGGACGCTCCGAGGGCTTCATTGTCCGATGGCTTATTTACCTCCGGCTTTGCCTCCTCGCCTGGAAGCGCTCGGCTGAAGGAGACGGGATGTTCTTGGAACGGCCCTCCAGAGCTGCAAAACCGCTTCGCACTCGACCAAGGCTTCCTTCCTGGAACCGTGCCAGCCTCCCGTTCCACTTTTGGGAAGAGTCAAGCAGGGGGAGAGACAATAGGTCGACGTGTGGTGCGTGAGGTAGGAGTCGCCAACCTGTCTGACGAGTCCGGTAACGTGGTTGATGCGCTAGACCGAA
The DNA here is from genome assembly GCF_013339745.2 of Dermacentor silvarum. Taxonomy (NCBI): domain Eukaryota; kingdom Metazoa; phylum Arthropoda; class Arachnida; order Ixodida; family Ixodidae; genus Dermacentor; species Dermacentor silvarum. Next base: position 148,950,118 of record NC_051155.1, on the reverse strand, counting down.
AGTTGGCTCTGCTTCTTTTTATACATAAAAATAAATGAAAATGATAATGGTACTAATATGAGAAAATATTGTAACGTAAGAAGGAACGTCACAGGGTAGGAAAATCTTGATTGGGGTTAGTTAAACAGAATAAACGACCCCGGTATATAATCCTGGACGCATTGGAACATACAGAGAGAGAGAGAGAGACTGAGGACAAGTTGCAGCATACCAGATATACTGATTCCCGACACGTGCGCATATAGTGAGTCCCGACAAGAAGCAGCGATGTGGTCCGAGATGAAGAGGCGCACATATGAGGAACAATACACAGATTAAATAACGCACACACAGACACACAACAGTCAAAAGCGGGCTTCATCAATACGTCGGCGATGTTGGAGGTTATGTTGTGCTGGGGTGGCAGTTGGAAGCCTGCACGAAACGGGTGCCATAATTCCACAAATAGCTCCGCCAGAGTATGTAAACACATTTATTGTTAATCTATCTCAGGAAACCTCAAATAAAGCCGGCCAGGCCGCATATATATTGTTTCACGTTCATATGCAACATGACTAACTTTATTATTATTTATTTTTAAGTAATTATATACTTACAACAATACTGATCCCTGAAGTTTAAGGCAGAGGCAGGAATGGATGCAAACACTCATACAAGGAACTCGTCGCATGACGGGGAGTTTCCTTCACAAAGCGCTCCAAGGGCAATTTTTGCAGACAGGCATTTGGTATATAAACCTTTATTAATCTTTAATACAAGGGACAAGAAAGAAAACTTATAGCAACCTCAGTAAGAAAGAAAACATTCCACAATATCAGTGAGAAATTAAAACGAAGCTACGTTTATAAAATCAGTACTTTCGTTTCGACGGGCTGAAGAGCACACAAATGTCAAAAGTACGACGATGAAAACAGGAGCGTGTAAAGATGTCTGCGTAACATACATACTCAGTATACAAACATTTATGTAAAATAATGCTTGTTGTAGCCGTAGACAACAAATTTCCAGTTATAAAGAGGACATGTTAAATCACGTGAGCTGGTACTGCATTTCCCCCGTAATGTATGTACGCTTACGTCCATTTTCTTGCTGATGAATACTGCATATATCCTGGCGCTCTAACACCTTCAAACGTAAACACGACGCCCTGACATTTTGAAGTGCTAATGACTCTATCAGACAAAACACTGAAACCTAATATTTGACTATTAAGAATAGCGCCGCCCTAAGTGGCTAACTGCCCAGGATAACGTTTTTGTAAGTCCTTGGTGCCACGTAGCCTTGTGCTTTAAGTGGAGCGATTGTAGCAAAGCAAGACCCGTATCTCCGTGCCAGCCCCGTGTCACGCATATAGCGCTGCTTTTGAAGGGATGTTCTATGTAGGAGTCACCTGAACATTTCCGCCCTATGACAAGCAGTGCTGTCTTATCTTGGAGCTATTCCATATATACAAAATGGGCAACAGAGCTATAGCACCTTGCACAACTCGCTGGGGTAGACTTACGTGCTATGTTAGCTGAAGGTAGCACCTTACACAAATGTAGCGGCCAATGAACGCAGAAGTTTCTGTCAACTTTTGTGTCTTCTACGTGCTACAGATCCACCCCAGAAACAAATAGAACGACAATGTCCTGTGCTTGCTCCTTTGAGAGCGTCAGTACAGAAAGGAACGAATATAGTCCCGCTCGGTTTGGTCAGCTGCCTTTATATCGCACTAGAAAGAAATAAAGCATTAAAAAGAAATAAAGAAAGAAAGAAAGAAAGCTAGAACGAAAGAAGGAAGGAAGGAAACAACAGCGCAGTGGCTAGAAGGAGTGACGACAAAGGACGCGCACGCACAGATGCGCAGTGCAAGAGTTCCAAGTTCGAAGTTCGCTTTACAGTGAGCTGATATATCGCGCGATTGGAATGTACTGCAACCAGACATATTTTTAACGATGCTATTTCTACATAAGTTCATTTTTGAGGCACTCAACAACATCACGGAACGTCTACCATTTTCTCCAGCTTTTTCCGACTGGACGTCAATGGCTGCGCCTGCCCGAAAAATGGTAAAACGAGTTCGGGACTTCTTTCCCCCCTCGAACTGGGCGATATCATCTACGATAGTTATTCCAATTGCTATGGTGGGCTTGTTTTTATGCGTCTTTGCCTACCGACCTTCCCGTTATTTTTTTCTTCTTTTGGTAAGACTACAACACGCAGAATTGAAGGGAACAGAGAGCCAAGGAAGGAAGAGTAAGGACGAGAACTTTGAGATTGTTTGACGTGTTTTCGAACTACGTTTAGACGGATTAGAACCAACTGGAATTTCGACCAGTGTTACTCGACTCGCAGGCAGAAAGTGTCGCAGACTTTCTTTCTTTTTAATTCGGGGACTTCCTCAAGGCATGTGCCCCAAAATTGCCAAACAGCATCAAATTGATGCATGCACGCCCTGTTTGGTGCAGCTACTGCAGCAGTGGAGCAGTACAGCAGTGCCGGGCGCTTAGGACACGTTGTAGTGTTGTCACTTGCAGATCCCAGGGCGTTCAGTGAGCGGGTGCCAGCAGCTGCAAGCGCGAAGACTCCGAAGAAAAACTTTCTCCACCCCAGAAAGCGTCGAGGATCTATTTTGATCATCATCATCATCATCATCATCATCATCATCATCATCATCATCATCATCATCATCATCATCATCATCAGCCTTTATTTATGTCCACTGCAGGACGAACGCCTCTCCCTGCGATCTCAAATTACCCCTGTCTTGCGCTAGCTGATTCCAACTTGCGCCTGCAAAGAGGAAAAAATGGACCTGGGCAGACCATGAAATGCATAGGATGTATAACGGGTGGACAATTAGAGTTACAGAATGGATACCAAGAGAAGGAAAGCGCAGTCGAGGACGGCAGAAAACTAGTTGGGGTGATGAAGTTGAGAAATTTTGAACATACTTGTCGCCAATTTTTCTTTCCTTTTTCTGTCTTTCTTTCTTTCTATTTTTCTTCCGCAGAAGGTGAAATCGCAGTTTCAATTCCAGGTCGTGACGGTCACATTTCCACGAGTGTGGAAGGCAAAAATGCTCATGTGCACCTGGGCTTTACGTGCTCATGAAAAAAGCCCAGGTGGTTTAAATTATTCTTGAACCCCGCCCGGCTAGGGTGTTTTCCATAGCTCGTGGGTTGTGCATAGGATGTTACACCCGATGTAATATTGCTTTATTTAGTCGCCAACCAATGTAACCTCCCCAAAGCTTTACAAAGCTCCGTGGAATTAAGCGTCTGTTTAAGTGCAAGCATTTATGACAAAAATTGTCTACGACTTTTCTGGAGTTCCTTTCAATTCACAGGTGACAAACCGGACAAACTGCGTGTGCTGTTCGCGAAGCATCTTGTTTTCCATGTGACCGTTAAAAGAGGTTACCCATGTATAGGAGGCGAATTTCTGCGAACGTCTTGTAGAAGAACCTCGCCTCTACTATTCGACAATTTTTAGAGGCCATAGAGACCACAGGTTGGAAGGTATTTGTTTGCATGTAACCAAGGAGCTTACCACGATAACGGTAGCTGTCTTAGTAAGTAGGTATACAATAAGTTTTACAAAGGTGTGACATCCTGGTGCAAAAAAAAGGCTCCATTGATTCTGCTCATCCTGGTGAACCAATTGCACCATCTAGATGCGAAATAGGCCTGCATGTAATGACAGAACTATTGTCATTTGATGCTTACAACGTTCTGTGCTCGGCTGGATGTTTACGTTTCTTGTTAACTGTTACACCATTGTGGGCAGTTGTAACACTGTTATACAGGCCTATGATTTTAACAACTTATGTCACCCGTTTACAGGATGCACACACAGTAATTGAGAAATGAGAGAGAGAGAGAATTGAGAGATTAGAACCCTCGATTGTCATTGTAGCGTGATAAAGCCGTGAGCAGAGACTGTATTCATTTATTTATTTATTTATTTTTGTTTTCAAAGCTTTACGTTTGAAATACAGGAGCGGAACATATGGCACTCTATTTCGCTCGTATTCTTTTTTTGAGCCCGTAATGAGCCCGTAAGCTCGAAAATAAAGTCAGGGTGTATGGCTTTCTTTAGAAACTCTACAGCATTGGCGCCACTTGAGAAGGCTAGCTACGAGCAGAATAAATTGCAAGGAAATGCGGATGGCCCTATCTTGGGCCACAATGCAGAAATCTGTGCCAAGATCTGCGCAGTTAGTGATGCCACTTGCACCATATGAGGAGACAGGAAGCAATGACGGAGACAGGAAGCAAAGACAGGAAGCAATGACGTAACCAAGAACAACGGCAACCACCAAGTGAGCCGAGGCTTGTTTCGAACCAGTGGGCGCAAGCACTAATGTTCAGGACAGAATAAAAGAAACTCATCCGACTCCACACTTCTTTACTGCTATAGCAGTTGATCTTGAACTCTTCCTACTATCCCCAGCTTAGTGCGAAACTGTTACAGTCCTGTGCGAATCCTCACAAAAATCTTTCAAAGGCGACAACACGGTGACTGCACAACGACGGCGGCACGAAAACGGTGCAACAGCGACGTCGAAGACATCATGCCAGCAGCAAACTTTGTCATGGGTCATCTAGAAGTGTCACTCAAGAACTGACACTACTCGGAGAGCAGACAGGGGGCGTCCTGACAATGTCGCCCACTCCTCAGTGGTGAAAAACGCTGGCATCTCCAATTTTACACTTCTCAGTTGTATGTAGAAGCCCTCTGAGGCTCCACAAATCCAATACAATGACGAACAGCTAGATGAATTGTTTTCTACAGCGTAGTGTCCTAAACGTTATTTCTTAAATAGAACCTAAATGGTCCCTCTTTAGGCGAAATGGGTCAGGCAATTAGACTTCGCCGGACCGGTATTGGTGCACACGCTACACGCGTATATCATCAGACAATTTTTCCTAGACTGAAGAGCCATCGCGTGTCACATATCACTCAGGTTACGCGGATAGACGAAAAGGTACCTTACTCGTACATGCATTTTTTATGTCACGTGTTTTTCTGGCACCACAGCTACCTTGCCTTGCTCTTCGGGTAGGCCACATGCGACTTCGGGAAAATCATCGTATGTCACGCCAACTGTTAAAAATGTCTACATTACCAGTACCATTCCGGGCGTCATGCAACCAGGAACAGCAAAAACAAAGATATTGGGGTCAAGAATAGTATTTTATACAGTGAGGGAAACGCAGAGGACCCGGAGGATATTATCGAGTTCGCTACTGTATACGTATATACGCAGACTTAGAGGTGGGGCTGATGGGGGAATAATTGAGCCGTCTATGAGCTCTCGGGAATTCTGTGGTAATGTTGTTTCTTGGACCTGATGTGCTACCGAATCCATCGCCAACTAATGACCCACTATCGTTCGACGTAAAATCAAGGACTTTTCCGTAAGAGCTACCCTACTGACATTTGCTGTTCCCCTCGTAATCGATGAGCTATCGCGCTTGTACAAAAAATTTGGCGTAGTTTCACCCGAAAGGCGAAGCATCAATTCGGATAGCAAATTAGTAGAGGGCTATACGGAGCAAGGATAATAGTTTTATCAGCTGTATAAACTTGAACATGCAGCAGCACCAGCAACGCGCAGAACTGTTGTCGACGCCGTCGGCGTTTTCCCGCGTTCGCATCAAACGCGCGTGCCGTTGGTGACTGTTGCCGGTGCCTCTGGGGGCGGCTCGGAGGTTTTCGACAAAATCAGAAGGGGACACTCGTCGAGCAGCGTCGGAAATCTTAACCACCTTCTCGCATCGCAACGTTTTGTAGCGTTAGCTACACTGGCCTAGCCAAGCCCGTTTCGCGCGGCACATCAAGAGCCGTGCTGCGCATGCGCAAGGATCAGTGATGTCACACGGCTTGCGCACCGGAGCCACCGGAGCCGGAACCTCTCGCGCACTCCGCCGCCGCCGCGCGCGACTCACCGCCGCCGGTCTGCGCATTCCAGAGGAGTGACGTCGTAGCCGTGGTAGACGCACTGGCGCCGGCGCGCGCTCGCTGTGCAGTCGCCGTCTGACACTGCGCTGGAGCCGCTGCTCTTCTGACTGGCGTTTGCCAGTGTGGTATAGCCATGGAGAAGGAGAGCGCAAATGCTGCTCAACAGCGCAGAAGAACGGAGAAGCTTGACTGATAAGAATAATCTTATCTTAAGAATAATCTTAAGAATAAGCTAAGAATAATCAGCTGAACCTTTGCTAACACTACGTATATCCTGGCATAGCCGAGCTAAGCCACTGCAACTTTTTATATAAATACGCATTTGGTACCGCAGTTAGACGTCGCCTCCCTTCCCTCTCTCGCGTCTCTTCACGGCCTTTCGCGCGACGGAAGAAGTCGCGTTTGCTCTCTATATATGGTGATTGTAAAGGAGGAAAGAGACGCTTAATTCTGCAGCCCTTCAGGGAGCACGGCGTAGAACGCGCGTTTGCTCTCCGACGTGCGTTCGCTCCCCGTGAAAGCGCGCGTCCCTCGCGCACTTTCACTCGCACATACAGCGTCCGGAGCGCGGCGACGATTTCATCGCCGTTATCGTCATACGGGACCTCAAAGCGACGGCGACGGCGACGACGACGCCGACGGCAGAAATCCGCTTTGGAGTGTCCATATAATTGCTATCGCAATAAAACTGTCAGCCCTTCAACTGGGGTGGAGATGGAAGACCAGCGAATGATATGCTGGTCTATGCTGGGAATGATATATTTGCAATTAGGACTATTCAGATGTGATGGTGTAATTGGTTATTTGAACTATTAAAGAATGAGAAATATATATGATCGGGTGGTTTTCACTTATTTAGTGACCACAGGGACCATGGCCTTATGGTCGCTACGTTACACTGCCATACGGTGTACGGCAAAGGTTGGCACGTTATTCATAAGCACGCCATCAACGCCGCGCGCGTTCCTCGCGAACGCGGGCAAAACACCGCCGCCATCGACAACAGTTCTGTGCGTTGCTGGTGCTGCTACATGTTCAAGTTTATACAGCTCCTCAGAATTTTGAGAATGACAGCCCATAAACAAATGTCATGAAACAAAACACCGGCAGCGCATGCCTTTTATGTGAAATCTTCTCAGACTGAAATATTTAAAAAGCGAAACGAAAAAGACGTAGTTTTGCCGGAAAGGCGAAGCATCAATTGCGATAGCAAATTAGTAGTGAGCTACACGGAGTAAGGATAGTAGTTTTATCGGCTGCATAAACTTCGACACATTCGCTTACTAACTGAATTAACAAGGATGGTGTCAGCGCGCGCACGCAAACACGAATAGATCACGCTCGACGACCGCACACGACCACTGTCAGAACGCTGGCGTGAGCAAGTGCAGCAACAGCAGAGAGCGAAGGTTCATGCGGTCTATCGCTTCAACGGAAACTGAGAGCTGAAACCACAGCACACACAAAGGTAAGAGCAGTGTGGACACCGCTTTTAAGATACGGTGCGCGCGACTGCCCGCAGCCACACAAAGTACAAGTACGCAGTTGCTGACAGAGTAGAAGTCGCACCCCTTCCCTCCCGCGCTTCCTTCCTGCTTTCCTCCTTTCGCGTGGGAGATTGAGTGGCCCGTTTCCCTTGCGCCTGGTCGCAAGATACGCAGTTTGTGCCGCAGCTAAACGTCGCCTCCCCTCCCTCTATCCCATCCCCCCCCCCCACGGCCGTTCGCACGACGGAAAACATCGCGTTTGCTCTCCACCGTGCGTTCGCTCGCCGTGAAAGCGCGCGTCCCTCTCGCGCTTTCACTCGCTCATATACCATACGGCGCTCGGCGACGATTTTATCGCCCCTGGACTTTATATGGAACCTCACGGCGACGACGACGACGGTGACGCCGACGGCAGAAATCCGCTTAGAGTGTCCATATAATTTTTATTGCAATAAAATTGCGTTAGTCGGGATCCACAGAAAGTCGTCGCTGTCAGCAACTTCAAGAAGCCTCAATCTCTTCTGAACCTACGAAGTTTTCTGGTCATATATGCTCATACTTCCACCGCTTTATTCAAAGTTTTGCTGATAGGGCGCAACCACTGACTGACTTGCTGCGAAAACATGTGCCTTTCCACTGGACACCGGATTGTGACTGCATTTACGCAGCTAAAGCTCATGCTGACATGGGACTGGTGCTGCGCCACTTTGATTCTTCTGCTCCTACAGAAATTCATCCCGATGCCAGTAGAATCGGCCTCGGCGCAGTGCTCATCCAACGCCATGACAATTCTGAACACGCGGTTGCCTACGCAAGCCGTTCATTAAGCAAGGCAGAGTGACGGTGGAGTGCCCGTTGACAAGTACATCTACGGCTGTCGTTTCTCAGTCATCATCGACCATCATTTTCTTTATTGGTTGCTGAGCCTACGTGACCCCTCTGGCCGACTTGCGTGATGGTCCCGACGCTTACAAGAGTTTGACTTCGTAGTACGCTACAAAAGTGGTAACCGCCACGCAGATTGTGACTGCCTATCACGCCTACCTCTACCTACGACTGAGTGCAACGCAGACAACTTCGATCAGTATATCGCCGCTATCGACGCTCCTGTTCCCTGATCTCGTGACCTTCCGGAAAGCAGAACATGACGTGTGTGGCTTAGACCCTCTATTCACCTCTGCGAATAAGCATGCCAACAAAAGCTGTTTTGTGGTCCACGGCGACATCCTATACAAGAAAAAGTATTGAGGCCAAGGAGCCCGCCTGCTTCTCGTCGTTCCACAAATTATACGTTTCCACGTTCTACGGCTTCACGCATGACGACGCAACCTGCGGCCACATTGGCTTTGCCAGAACATTTCACCGCATCCAGAAAAGGTTCTACTGACCCAAGATGCGACACGACACGGAAAAATACGTCAGGGGTCACATGCATCACAAGCGTCCCACGAATAAGCCGCCCGGACGTCTTCTTCCTTTACCACCTCCTAACTCTCCCTTTTAAAACTGTTGCTGACAATCTCCGAGGCCCATTTACGCGATTAAACAATACCAATCAATGGGTAGTCGCCTGTGTCGACCATCTCACGCGCTACGCAGAAACTGTGGCGATACCTGCAGCAACGGCCTTCCACCTATCGCAGTTCGCTTCGCTTTATAATTCTACGCCACGGTACTACACGAGTCATCATCAGCGACCGCAGCGTCAGTTTGTCACCGAGGTCGTTGAGCAGATCCTGCGTCTGTCTGCCTGCCAGTTCCGCCATGCCACTCCATATCACCTGCAGATCAATGGCCTCGTAGAGCGCACGAACGAGACTCTTGCGAACATGCTATCCATTTACGTCGATTCTGAGCACAAAACCTAAGACGAAGTAATACTTTATATCACTAACGCTTACAATACCGCGAAGCATGAGACCACAGGTCACCCTCCATTTTATCTGCTCTACGCTCGCTCTCCTCGCAGCTGCCTCGACACTATTCTTCCTTTTACGCTGTACAGGGAAACTTCGGTTGCCGAGCCGTTGGGCCGAGCAGACGAAGCCCGTCGCATCGCACGCCTCCGAACTATGGCATCTCAACGGCGGTCAAAGATCCGTTACGACACCCGTCATCAGTTCGTGTATTATACTAAAGGGGACTTGATTGGTTGTGGACACCGGTCCACAAGCGTGGTCTCCTTTCGGAAGTGTTGGAAGTTCTTGGCCCGCTACTCCAGTCCATTGGTCATTGTTCACCACCTCAGTGACGTTACGTATGTAATCTCCAGCGTCACAAGCAATGGTCAGGCACAGCTGGAAAGACACAGCTGACCCATGTCGCATGCTTTAAGCCATTCTACAGTCGATATTTTGAATGACTCGCCCAGCGGGCATCATCTGCGAACGGGGAAATGAAACGTGTGAGCGGAGTTTGTATGAAGAGGAAAACCAAGCTGTGGTGGCTCGTGTGCCGTGCCGTGAACTGCTTTCGCTGAACAATGCCTTTGCATTCTTGACCTTGTAAATAAACGCGATCCATCGTCGCAGTACGTCACGATCCTTCCGGGGGCTAACTGTCTAACCCGTTTTCCCGCAAACCCGATTTCTCGATGATCGGTAGAAACTCACCTGCGCCGAGCACAGACTTTGTGGTGGCGCCGATTGACGGCGCAACATTTACATTGGAAAGCAGCGTGCAGCAGCAGCGGCGCAATGGAGAGGAGCGCGGTTGCATTTCGATCAGCCAATAATGCGATGCGAGATTTCGACCAGCCGAATGTAAAATAAAAAAATCATTGAAATGTACCCAGTGCACATGCTGGGAAGAATCGAATCTATTCATACAGGCTCCTCAAGGGCAATAGTTTGCACTGGGTATGTCCCGCTTTTCAATGAACGTATTTCAAGAGAATGCTCTAAGACTCCTTCCCACCGGCTACTGACAGCGGTCGCGCGACCAAGTTGTTCGCAAAACGATAAGTCGCAAATGGTCGCTTTTCCCGAAAAAAGGCTATTTTGGGCCAGTCCCTCGCGGCTTGATTTTTCAGTCGCGCAACCGTGGTCGCAAAGCTGCTCAACCAATCAGTGCCGCGCCGAAAGTGATATGTGTTTTGATCCGGCGTCCTCCTGCGTCACGCCAAATGCAAAGTCCACGCCACCATGGCAGAATACCGGCCTGTAATTGGTGTCTTGCCTTGTGATACTGGGGCGCAGGCAGTTGCAGCAACGCGTCGAATGTACGCGGTGGCATTCGCTGGAAGATAAACAGCATCAAAAGAATGCACAATAAAATACAAACCCCTTTTTCCAGCTGCCGTTCTTTGGCCCGCCAACGAAAGGTGAACAGCGGTTTAACAGTTTCGCTTTAACATTATGCACCGATTATCACGCTACGCGAACTACAAATTACAACTTACTCTCGATAATACTATCTTCATGCGCACGAAGTTCGCGTAGGAGGCGGCTTGCGTGGCCGGCCACTTCTGGCGAGTGAAGGCACGGGCGCACCCACCAGCGTCGCGTTATCTTCGGGGCCTTCTGCGCTGCCACAGCTGACACCGCGGCAGAGCACATCAACACAGGTACGACGCCTTTCTCTTCGCTCGAATCAGAATCCATTGCTCTAGCCGGAACGCGAAACCAGTGATCATAGTACCAGCGAAGTGCGCGCAAACTGCGTAGATTCCTTGAGTTCTCGCTGAGAACGATAATCTCCGGGATCGCGACTTGCAGGTCTTGCCGGTGGGAGCATCGGTCGCTTGCAGCCGCGTTTTGGTCGCCAGTCGTAAGTATACGGAACTGCTTCGTACAGTATCGTTTGTTTCAATAGTTGTTACTGCACTTTTGTAGGTACTTCTATCGGTGAGGGCAATCTAGGGATATATATTTGTTATGGGTTATATATGTGAAGACATATGGCACTGGTGCCAATTTTTTTTTAATGTGGACCTTGGCCTGAGAAGCAAGAATGCTGATATGGATTTACAGAGCTAGCTCTAGCTGGATAACTTTTGCATATTGATGGGACTCAATTCTGCAGCTGTATCTTGGGTATTCACAAGTTCTTTACTGCACGAAGCGTTACACATGGCAGTGCGACCTGGCAATGATGCTCTTTCCGCAGTCAATGTTAACCGAGCTTTTGAATGTGGCTCACGATTAGCGTGACGCAAGTTAGCATTCCTGAACAAAAATTGATCGACATCTCATGACTACATTTACCTTCACTGCAGCGCGCAGGTCACTATTTAGTGTGTGCATCATGCTACAACACATGCTCACGTATTATAGCCTGGACTCGCCTGCAAGAGGGCCACATAAATGGAAACGATGGAGGTTACACACAAATTTTACTTTTCTCTACTATGCATTTAGCTGTTTTACAGGTGCATTGTTTATGTGCATGCTTGCTCCACTTGATGCGCCATTGTAAGCAGAAAAAGTGTAATTTCATTACTTGATTATTGCATCGTGGCAATTCGGTGCAACAGCAGGCTTACTGCGACATACCGGTAGACCGCAATGCAGTCTATTATGTACCGTCGTGATCAAAAGTTTGTGGAGCAAAGGTGCCACTACTTTATTATTTTTTTTCTTCGCAGCCTGGGCATTCCGGCTGAAATCAAGAGGCGGGCCTACGTGGACGTGTTTGACCAATACAACGTATTAAGCTAATTCGAGGCCGCGGAGCTGTGCTTGAATGTATTAAAAATTTTTGCTGATGCCGTGGTCTCGAAACTTTTGCTCGTGACTGTATGTACCCTGCCGAGTGCAGTGATTGCCGAGCAACTCTGCTTTGTGAACAGCCTAAAGTGGCTATTTTGACCCCTATCATACCTTACCTGCACCTCTCGGTGTCTTTTTTCTAACTACCTAAAAATCCAGTCTCTTGTTCTTCTATTAGTTTTGTTCAGTCGTCTAATTTTGCTCAATGATTTGTTGGCCAAGTAGTGCCTGACTGTTGAGGTATTCCAGCTCAAAATTTGGAGTAGGGGTATCTGTAGTAGGTAATTAAAAAATCAATATTGCTTGAATTTTTGAACAGCTGGATGTAATAGTTCGGTTCATCTTCTCCGTGTGGCCAGCTCCTGTATTTCCTGCTTCTGCGTTGTCTCATAGATAAGTTGTCAGGATCTGCAATAAACACGAATTACTATGACATTCTCATACACATACAAAGCCTGTGTGATATTTTGCTATGAACTATACACGTTTTAGTAGATTTTCACTTCAAGGTGAATAGAAGCTCCTTTTTTAATTATGGGGTTTTACGTGCCAAAACCACCATCTGATTATGAGGCACGTCGTAGTGGATGACACTGCGAACGGGGCTCTGGATTGATTTGGACCACCTGGGGTTCTTTAACGTGCACCTAAATCTAAGTACAGGGGTATTTTCTGCATTTCGCCCCCATCGACATGCGGCCGCCGTGGCCACATTAAAAAAAAACAATCTGCTCAACCGACCATCAGGTTACACTCGTCTGGTTCCCAGCTCATGCAGTCACCGTCCACCCGCACCTCCCCAACCTCAACGAGGTTACCCACTCCCTAGCGCGAGGGCTCGTTAACCGCGCCAGACACGGAGAGGCTGCCCCCACCGGTAGGGATCGCCTGACACGCTACAATGGTGTTGTGAAATCCTTCTACTTAGAGCGTAGAGCTTTCCCCGGCCCACACAACAAGTTATCCCGAGCGCAGGCTACAACTTTCGGCCTGCTACAAACCAATACCTACCCCTCGTTACATCGTTACAACAAGATCTGCCCAGACATTTACTCCAATCCCACGTGCCATATCTGCAAGAAACAGCCAGCCACACTTCCACACATGCTTTAGGAATGTACACAACAATACCCGGACACTAACCCCACGACCCTCTCGTCGAGATGGCCCGCTGCCCTGCGTAGAGCAGAGGGTAAAAAAAATTGGCTAAGGTTTAACTCTTGTAAACCTAGTTATCACAAGCGGAAGTTTGTGCGGCTTGATTTTGCAGACTATGCACACAGTGTTTCATTAATGCACGCTTCCGTGCTTGGTATGCTTCTCTATAACGTAGTAATCTGGCCTCCCTTTGCTGCGGTGTTTCAGCAGCCAACTTTGTCCTTGCTTGAGATTTCGCAGCCTGCCGTCTAGCTATATTTACTTGATGATCAGATTCAGCCTGTCGCTTGCTCTGAAGCTCACGCACAGACGGCTGAGCCAGCGCACCATCCATGGCGAGACTGAGCGACGAAGCTGACCAAGCGCCGGCAAAGCAGCCATTAAACCCTCGCCTAGTCACGTGCTACTGCAGCGGCGAGGCTCCGAGAGAGCGCAGCTGCGACGCCTCTCCGCAGCAGATCACGTGGCGTGACGTCACACGTGCCACAATTACGCTCCGGCTCGTCACGCTCCTGCATCTCAAGGTCATTGCGACACGATGATGACCTTGCGAGTCATGGCGTAGAGCTTTCGCTCTAAAAAAATAATTTATACGGAAGGGGCCACATAGGCAAAGGTGACAAGTATACACAGCAGCACGTTACATATATGTTTAAAATGTGAGGTATACACTCTTCCAAACTGACTATTTCTCCCTAAAATGCAGCGGATAGTGATAACGTCTGCATGAACCGAAAGCATATAACCATAGAAATAAGTAGGTATTAACGCGATAGCGTGAGGGGCCCGTGTCACAGAAAATCCGGCGTGGGCGTGTGCACGGGCACGCCGGCGTCGTTGACGAAAATAATCATCCCCAAATACCCCGACCTCGCAGGCCCTCCGCGTGGCGCAAGGTGTTAGTGAACAAAATTGAACTTCTCAAAGCAAAATTCGTCAGAAAAACCGTAAAGTACGACTTAACCAAAACCTACAGACGTGATAGCGTCGGATTGTAATTTGAATATACGAGTAAACATCATTCTCTTACGCCGAATTTCAAACACAAGCCCCTTTACCAGCATTTTTTCAATTCTTACAGCGGCGCACCGCGGTTTCTTCCTTGCAAAAACGTCATCCAGATAGCGCTCGCCTCCTTGGCAGCCGCGCGCGGAGGCGAAGTTGGACAAAAAGAAATGTGGGCAGCTTACACTAGTGGTGCAAGGCTGGAGTAAACGGCGGAGCTGGTGATCTACCTAGCTGCTTCTAGGTTTTACTAAGCTTGGCTAAGTTTTGCTAGGAAATGCTAAGTGCTGCTAGCCACGGTATTCCTAATCGACTCGCCGACGACGCGCAGATTCTCGCTTGGCCGCGCGACAAGCTTCAAGATGAGCGGCGGCTTCTTCGGGTGTCCGGATCTTTATTGGTCGGCCCTTGTCATGGCTACATGTACTCGCCACCGAATCAACGAGAGTTCTGCCGCCATCGAGGCGGCTCGAGCTTTATCTCCCCGGTGACGTCATGGCCAAGCTGCGCATCCACACTTGCCGGGGCGTGGCTGGTCGAAACCTGCAGAACCGCCGCAAGAGGCGCCTGCTGCAGTCGCGGACCCCGTGTGTTCGGCGCGAACGCGGGGAAACGGGGAAACGCGGATGGCGTCGGCAGCAGCTCTGCGCGTTGCCTCGTTGGTTCTGCTCCTATTTCTGTCTCGCTCTCTTTCTCGCTATCACTTTCTTTCTCTCTCCCGTGCATAGAGGTGGCGTAGAGGAGTGCGGAAGCACACACATCGCGCTTCGCAGTTCCATGTTTTTTGGTGTGTTCGGCCCTAAACACCCAGGAAAGTTCGACTCCATTTGACTCGTGAAGTCACCCGGAATCCGTGGACACCAGTTTTGTGACCCGGGAGCCGTTATTTACACCGCCACGTCAGAAGAAGCCCTCCACTACGTGGCAGCCGCGCCAAGCCTACCGATAGGTAGGAGACGCTGGCAGCTACGCCGGTCGTGCCGGCAACGCAGACGCTGACGATGGCCGAGGCGTCTGCGCTCGACACAAAGAACGCCGACGGGCGTTCCTCTGCTACGACGGAAGAGGACATGGACCTTACCGGACCTTCGACGAGCAAGACCGACGGCATCAAGCCAACGACAACTCACTGTGAAACTATTGAACGAACGACCACCGAGGACGACTGGCACACCGTCCTCACTTTGCGGCAAAGAAAACAACAAGCGAGAGAGAAGAAACAGGGACTAAGAAGACCCGAAGAACGAAAAGCAGAGGAAAACCCACTGCGAACCCAAAGGAAAAGGAAGGGGATCAAATACCCGCCGTTTCCGAAAGACGACTTCAAGATAGTGATTCGACCCCACCAGGGCTTACCACTACGAACAATCACCACCCCGGAGATGGCTGCGGCAGTCTCATCCGCCTGCCAACACACCGTAACAGGTGAGCACTTTCTGTTACGGATAAAGCCGGGATCGAACATAGTTATCATATCAACCTCGGAACAAGAAGTGGCAGAGCGAATTCGTCGCATAACCACGCTCACACTAAATGGTCGCAAACATGCCGTAAACGTGTACGCGGCGACTGGCGAAGAAGCCCTCAGGGGAGTGGTGCACGGGATACCAGCCAGCACACCTACTGAAACGCTCATGGCCAACTTGCGGGTGAGAACGCAAGGGGTGGAAATAATACATGCACGCATGATGGGGGAAACGAAGAGTGCAGCGATCACCTTCTGTGGCCCGACTCTCCCGCGCTTTGTGTATTACTGCGGAGGAGAACTAGCCTGCCACCCGTATAGAGCAACGGTGCAGGTGTGCAAGACCTGCTACAGCAAGGGGCACCGTACAGATGTGTGCCCCCAACCGGACACTCGCGTCTGCCGCATATGTGGTACGAGGGACCCGTGTGACGGACATATGTGCGCGCCAAAGTGTGCCTCGTGCGGGGGGGGAACACGTCACAGGTGACCGCAGCTGTACACAGCGACTCAGACAGCCGAGAACACCCGCCAGGCAACCAAGAAAGCGCTCGCCCAGCCCAAAGGGTAGGGCGATCCGATGGTTTACATCTGAGGAAGAGGAATCGGAACTTTGCAACCAAGTGAAGTCGCGATCGCCAAGCCGACACAGGACTCCGTCACCCAACGATCGAAGTAGAGTCCGAGCACGCTCCAAGACACCGCCTCCACCCCGACGCGGATCGAGCTCAACGTCCAGGCCTTCACCGACAAACAACAGCTCGAAACATCAAGCAGGCGGATCGCAGCTGCCCACTCTACCCACCACGGAACCGGCGGGACAGAAGTCGACACCACCTACGAACACGCAGGTAAGCTGGGCAAGGGTCGCGGCTCCCAAGACCACCCCAATGATACAAAGTGAGGAATATCAGAGAATAATCGCAGAAAATAAGCAACTTAAATCCAGTCTTGCTGAACTACAGGCCGAACTCGCAGCACTCAAACAACATCTAGCAAGTACGACCCAAAGCCAGAACACACAAAACCAAGCAACACAAATGCACACGGACACGACACAATACGCTACCCCCGCGGCGCAACACGGGGAGGGACAGCTACGCAACATAGAAACCCAGCTCAAACTTCTCTTTGTGGAGATAGGAAATCTCAAGCAATATGTCGACGACTCCATCAAAAGGGTCAAAAAAACACGGAAACGGGGAAACCCAAGCCCCGGAGGCCGCGATTCCAAGGTCTTGATAACGACTGACACGGAGACAAATTTTGAGAGCTCCTATGATGGCTAAACAAAACACACGCAGTCAAGAGAATCTCGAGTTGTGGCAGTGGAACTGCCGTTCCCTACACAACAAAGAAGCTGCACTGACACAATTCGTGGAAGCAGCGGCAATTGCACCAGATCTTATATGCTTGCAAGAAGCAGGCAAACCGAAACGCTCAATAAGAGGATACACACTCCACAAGAACACCGATCACACGGGGACGGCAATATTGGTTAGGAAGGATCTCGAGTTGAGCGTTGAAACTATACCGGGCATTGAAATACCACATCAAATAGCCACGGTATGGCCGGTAAAGCGAGGTCGCCCGAAGAACATCGTAGCAAATGTATACAGCTCGCCACGAGATCACAAGGCGGACTTCACACCAATTATCTTACACATCATGAACACCGCGAAACGAGGCGATAGAGTAATATTGCTAGGGGATTTCAACGCCTGGCACACGGAGTGGGGTTACAGAAGGGACACGGCCAAAGGTACCAGCCTACTGAAGGCAACTCAGACTCACGATCTGATCCTCGTCACGGAGCCTGACTCGCCTACCAGACTGGGAAATAGCGTGTCAAGAGATACGGCCCCTGACCTCACTTTCGTAAGCGATGAACGAGGAGTCACTTGGACTAACCTAGACGAGACATTGGGGAGTGACCATTACATTCTCAGTGTCTCCATTCAAACGGCAAAAATAAGACATCCGATCGGCACGGCACGTCTGACAGACTGGAAGAAATTTAGGGAATGCCAAACTGAGGCCCCGAACTTCAACACGATAGGAGATTTCACGGGGTATTTACGGGACGCGGCGGAAAAAGCCACCAGACAATTTCAAACCACGCAGAAAAAACCCAGTGGTCGACAACCATTTAAGTCATCTTTGGGAAGCAAGAAGAAGCCTCACCAAAAGATGGAAGAAACAGCGGCACAACCGAAAGCTTAGAGAGCGCGTAGCACAACTCACGGAGGCAGCCAACGCGTACTCGCAAGAGCTGTGCACTACGAACCGGAGGAATTTCTGTGACTCTCTCCGCGGCACTCTAAGCACGAAGAAAACGTGGGCAATCCTTCGCAGTATGCTTACCCCTGCAACCACGCGGAGAGAAACGACGCTCGCCCTCAGGCGCATAGCTAACAACTACGCAGGCTCAGACGAGGAGCTACTGAAAGAGCTCCAAAACACGTACGTGGGAGAAATGGTGACCCCAACCACCACAAGAAGTTATACGGGACCGGCTAATCTCACCCTTGACGAACCGATATCGTCTGCAGAAGTATACGCTGCAGCGCTGTCCTTTAAGAGGAACACGGCGCCCGGACCGGATCGTATCACAAACGCCATAATCAGAAACCTGGGCACCGAAGCTTTAGAGAAACTAACGCAGCTCTTCAACGACACGGTTTGGAAGATAGGAGGGTCCATACCACCTGAATGGAAAGAAGCTGAAATCATTTTAATACCTAAGCCGGGGAAACCAAAATCGCTACAGAACCTCCGACCAATCTCGTTAACCTCTTGCCTTGGCAAACTTTTCGAAAAGGTCATCCAAACACGGCTCGGAAGATACTTAGAGGGCAACGAATTCCTACCAAATTCGATGTACGGTTTCCGACATGGGGTTTCCACGCAGGACGTCTTCCTCCTACTTCGGGACGAGGTTCTCAACCCACCACCCAGAAGCATGAACAGAATCCTGCTTGCCTTGGACCTGCAGAAGGCCTTTGACAACATATCACATGACGCGATACTCACCGGCCTACAAGAAGTAGGCTGTGGGGAGAGGATCTACAGTTACGTGCACAGTTTTCTCAAAGGCAGAACGGCGACCATAGGGCTGGGCCACCTACGATCCGACACGATTAACATGGCCAATAAGGGCACTCCACAACGCTCTATACTCTCCCCACTACTTTTCAACATAGGGATGAGGAAATTGGCTCTAGCGTTGGAGGAAGACCCGGAACTTGGAGTAGCTATCTACGCGGACGACGTCACCCTTTGGGCAACTAAGGGGTCCTACGGGCACAGACAAGACACTCTACAAAGAGCGATCAACACAATTGACGACCACGCGAGAAGGGCTGGCATGAGATGTGCACCAGAAAAATCAGAATTTATACAAATAAGACCTAAAAACACCCAGCAGACACGCTCCCCCATCCTCAATCTGGAGATCAACGGAAGCCAGGTCAAACAAGTGCAGGAGCTCCGGGTGCTAGGCATGCTAATTCAGGAGACGGGCAGCGTATCGTCAACACTAAACAAACTCAAACACACATCCAGGAGCGTATCGAGACTCATAAGAAGAATCGCTCGCAGTAAGGATGGCATGAGGGAGGACGACACCAGGAGACTGGTAGAAGCCTTCGTCATCAGCCGCATTACGTACGCTCTGCCATACCAGCTTTCACGCAGATGTGAAGCAGAGCAGGCCAATGTACTCATACGCACTGCCTACAAAGCTGCACTGGGCCTCCCTGACTGCACTGGCACAGAGCGTCTGGAGAGTCTGGGTATTTACAATACGTACGATGAACACGCCGCGGCAGTCTTGATCGCGCAGAGAGAGAGACTCAACTCGACAACCCCAAGGTAGAGCTTTACTACAGAGACTTCACTACCCCTTGGCACCCCAATTCTGCGGGGAGGAGACGCACCAAATACCCAGACAAGATAGGGAACGCATACACGTGCACCCAATACCCAAGAACATGCACCCCATGTTTAACGCCGGCCGCAGACGAGCGAGAGCAGTGGCACTCGAACGGTTACGCAACGACCCAAACACTTACTACACAGACGCAACTCCCTACCCCTCGAGGCTGAGAGCATTTGCTGCGGTCGTCACTAGAGGTAACGAAGCAATCACGTCGGCCACGATCCGTACCAAGAGCACGGCCGTGGCCGAAGCGGCGGCCATAGCACTAGCCATACGAGCGGCAGAGGGCAAGAGGCAATCTGCACACGTTCTCACGGATTCGCAAGAAGCTTGCCGACTGTTTCTCAGGGGCGTCCTCCCTCGGAGCGTCCTAGGCATTCTAGGAAACAACCTTCGAGAAGATCACATCATCACATGGTGCCCCGCTCACGAAGGTGTACAGGGAAACGAACGGGCGGACCGCCTGGCTCGAGGACTAATTTTCCGAGCCGCGGACACATCTACCCGGGAGGAATACCTCACACCTACGCTGCCGCGAGATATCCTCGACAGCCAAAGACGCGCAAGGCAGACAATGGCGCCACCCCACCCTAAACTCACACGCTGGCAATCCCAGGACTGGAGACGCCTACAAACGAATACATATCCCAATATACACACACTCAGCAAAATACACCCGTCCCAATACGATGACTGCTGTCCTTGGTGCAGCGACACACCAACCCTCATACATATCACTTGGCATTGCAAACAAAGACCAGCAGAGGGAAACTCACCCCTCGTTACACGCAACGAACTTGAAAGGTCGTGGGAGGCGCGACTCGCCCGGCAGGACCTGGGAAGCCAGCAGGCAACCTTGGACCAAGCCGAACGAGCCGCTAGAGCCAGTGGGGCCCTGGAATAGGGGCTTCACCCGCAAAAACCTCAGTCTGCTATTTCAATAAAATGTTTATTCCTCCTCCTCCTCCCGTGCATAGCGCGCGCCACGCGCATGCTCTCCTTCCCTCTCCTTGACGTCCCATGTCAAGGCAACATGTGCACGGCGCGGAGAGGAGGCGAAGCACACGCCGCTCTTCGAGGTGGTTGCTAGGCAACGCGTGGTGACGTCATCGCCAGGAGAAGTTTTTGTTCGCACTGCGCGGTGCAACCAAGAGCTTAAACAGCTCCGCTGTTAAAACGCTACAGTTGCCGGGAAGCCTGCTAAGCAGTCAGGGATCTTTGAATGCTATCGCGTTCCACCCTTAAAGGCGAAGCTTCACCATCCTCGAATTTCTTTAAATATATTACGATGTCGTCCACCGAGAGTAATATCGCCGTTCGAGCCACTTTCCAAACCGCACGGGAGCCCTATTGGTCTTGCATAACCAAAGTATGCGATCCGGGTTTTTCAGCACTTGTTCTTAAAATATTCCTTCAGTTTTCCTGAATACTAAAAAGAAATGTGATCACTATTTATTGCTTTGCTCGGCATGCACATCTTTTAATTCAGTTGTTTGCTGATCGCAAACAATAAACACAACGGAGCCGGCTCTTTTTGCCAGAAAACTGCCGTTGATATGAAAAATATCTCGAGATAACAGACTTATCTACGACGGATGGCCTCTATAAATTTAAAGTCACCACGTTCATAGGCTTTGCGATGTCCCTGCTACCTTCGAAAGCATGTTGCACTATTTTGCCCGAGGCCCACAAATGTCCGCCGTAATTTCATGCAACTTAAAAATATTGCTTGCATGGAATAACTTAAACGATAGCATGATATTGTAACGAATGACTCAAGGACTTCTAAGGTAACTATTTATTGGGGCTGACTTGTTCCCAGCAAGTAAATAAATTGAATAACTGCAGCGTACCAAGCAGGAGATCAAGAAGCCTTCTTTTCCTCGAGCGGCGCTCCACTTCCTCTTCTTTTTTGACAACGGTCATATATATCCCCGTGCGTGCGGCGAATGCACGTGCCATTACGTCTTCGTCTTTGTTGTTTTCACTAATACGCCGTTGTCCGCACGAACCTACGCGCGTTATTTAAAGACGGTTTTGTCTTGCGTCATTATTCCCCCTCCAAGAACGCATCGTCCCGATGCGTAAAGTGGCGAAACTGTTGACAAGCTGTTGTCCGTACTAAAGTGGTATATGGCACTGAGTAGAGGTGTTATGGCTTCATAACACACTTCATAACATAATATGGCTTCATTCTGACCACATGCACAATTTCTGTGCGACGTCGGCATCGTGATGAGGTCACTTGTCCTTCCGGTGTAACTTCGTAGTTTAAGGGACTAATGCGGCGAAGTACTCGGTAAGGGCCGAAATAACGGCGCAGAAGCTTTTCGGACAGGCCGCGCGTCCGTACAGGAGTCCACACCCAGACTCTGTCACCTGGTGCATACTCGACTTCTCTTCGCCGCAAGTTGTACCGGTCGGCGTCAATGCGTTGTCTTTGTTGAATGCGGTGTCGCGCCAGCTGACGTGCTTCTTCGGCCCTCTGTATAAATTCGCCGATTTCAGGGTTTTGTTCTGCACTGTCGTTTACCGGCAGCATTGCATCTAAGGATGTGGTAACTGTTCGGCCAAAAACAAGCTGAAATGGCGTCACTTGAGTGGTCTCTTGCAATGCGGTATTGTAAGCGAATGTTGCATATGGTAGTATCTTGTCCCATGTACGGTGCTCTAAGTCTACGTAAATTGACAACATATCGGTCAGCTTCCTGCTCAGTCGCTCGGTCAACCCATTTGTTTGAGGGTGATAGGCAGTTGTTTTCCTGTGGCTGGTATGAGTTAGTTGCATCATGGACTGCGTCAAATCCGCTGTGAATGCAGTTCCTCGGTCCGTGATAATAACTGCAGGGGCACCATGTCGTAGTACCACGTTGGTGACAAAGAATTCAGCCACTTCAATGGCTGTAGCACTGATTAGAGAGGCTGTCTCGGCATATCGGGTTAGGTAATCAGTCGCCACTACAATCCATCGTTTTCCTGATGACGATGTCGGAAATGGACCAAACAAGTCCATTCCTACTTGTTCTAATGGGGCTTCTGGGGGTTATATTGGTTGGAGGAGGCCTGCGGGTTTCAATGGTGGCGTCTTGCGTCTTTGGCAATCCCGACATGTTCTCACATAATGCTGCACCGAACTCAATAGCTTTGGCCAGTAGTACTTAGCATGAATTCGAGCGAATGTTCTAGTCACTCCAAGGTGTCCTGCGGATGGGTCATCGTGACAGGCTTGCAAGATTTCGGATTGCAAGGATGAAGGAACGACGAGTAAGAATTTCTCTGTGCTGTGCTCAAAATTTCTTTTGCAGAGGACGTTATTTCTCATCACATACGATGATAATCCCCGTTTGAAAACTCGCGGAACATGGACGGGGTGTCCTTCCAGGTGCCTGATGAGTAGAAGCTGCTCGGCGTCAGACTGTTGATGTTTGGCCATCTCAGACGTGGTCACGGCTCCAAGAAACGGAAAGTTGTGTCCATCTTCCACAGGAGCAGACTCGACCGGAGCATGTGACAAGCAATCAGCATCACTCTGCTTGCGACCAGATCTATACACGACCGTTATGTCGTATTCCTGCAGCCTCAGACTCCATCTAGCAAGTCGACCAGAAGGATTCTTCAGGTTTGCAAGCCAGCAGAACGAGTGATGGTCGCTGTTTGCTCGGAACGGCCTACCGTATAAGTATGGTCGGAATTTTCCTATGGCCCATATTACTGCAAGGCATTCCTTTTCCGTTGTAGAGTAGTTAGTTTCAGCCCTCGAAAAAGTGCGGCTAGCGTATGCAATCACTCTTTCATCTCCGTTTTGCCACTGAACGAGGACGGCACCAAGCCCGAAATTGCTTGCGTCCGTGTGGATGTCTGTTTCCGCTTCGTCATCAAAGTGCGCAAGAACCGGGTGGTCTTGAAGTCGGCGTCGTAGCTCATTGAATGCATCTTCTTGTTCACTTAGCCAAATGAAAGGTAGGTCTTCTTTCGTCAATCGCGTTAACGGCTCGGCAATCTTCGAAAAGTTTTTGATGAAACGTCTGTAATAGGCACAAAGTCCTAAAAAATGTCTGACGGCCTTTTTATCCGTTGGTCTAGGAAACTTTTCTACTGCTGCGGTCTTTTCAGGGTCAGGACGGATGCCTTCAGAACTAATCACATGGCCAAGGAAAAGGAGCTCATGGAAGCCGAAGTGACATTTTTGTGGCTTTATCGTCAGCCCTGCTGAACTAATAGCGTTGAGCACAGTCTGTAGTCGTTCCACATGCTGATCAAAGGTGGTAGAAAAAATCACGACATCGTCAAGAAAAACGAGACAGGACTGCCACTTTAACCCGGATAGTACAGTGTCCATCATCCGCTGAAATGTGGCAGGTGCGGAACAGAAGCCGAACGGAAGTACCTTTAATTCCTATAACCCGTCTGGTGTGACGAACGCTGTCTTCTCACGATCTCTTTCGTCCACTTCTATCTGCCAGTATCCACTTTTGAGGTCGAGAGAGGAAAAGAATTTCGCATCCCGTAGTCTATCAAGGGTGTCATCAATCCTCGGAAGTGGATAAACATCCCGCTTTGTGACAACGTTCAACTTTCGGTAATCCACGCAGAAACGCAAGGTCTGATCCTTTTTCTTTACCAGTACTACGGGCGAAGCCCACGGGCTGGTCGACGGTTGAATTACGTCGTCTCTCAGCATTTCTTCAACTTGGTTTCTGATGACCTCTCTCTCCTTCGGTGCCACTCGGTAGGGATGCTGGCAAATAGGCCTGACAGCTTCGTCGACAATGATACGGTGTTTGGCGATGGATGTTCTCTGGACTTTGTAAGACGTTGAGAAACACGTGGCGAATTCTCGTATAAGGCTTTCTATTTGCTGCTTCTGGGTCGGCGATAGTGCTGCTTCGATCTTGATGGATGCTAGTATGGAGTCTAAGTTGTCAGACTTGAGTGGTACAGCCTCGGAAGGGTTCAAATCCATTATCTGTACATAATCATTAAGGCGGGCAATCACAGTTCCCTTCGCAATGTGCTGGACTTCATTTACAAAATTAGTGACAAAGACATTCGAACACCCACCACGCAGCCGAACAAGACCTCTGGCCATACAGACCCCTTTTTCGAGTAAGAGGCCAATGTTACTGTCTGCAATTCCTTCATAGTCGCTGAATACGTTGCTTCTTACGGCGACAGCTATGCTGGATCTTGGGGGTATCGTGACGACGTCGTCTATAATCTGGAGCGCATCAAATTGTTCTTCACACTCGAACGTAGCGATGGCGGGCTTCGTTGAGAACGACACACAAGATTCCTGCAAGTTGATTACTGCACCGTTCGCCTGCAAAAAGTCCATTCCAATAATTAAATCTCTCGAGCATTCTGACAGGACAATGAAAGTAGCGACGTATGTGAAGCCACGTATTCCAATTCTGGAAGCGCACCTGCCCACCGGGTCGATAAGGTGTCCTCCAGCTGTTCGAATTTGCGGTCCTCTCCAAGGAGTCAGCACTTTCTTCAGTCTTCTGGCAAGTTCATTACTCATAACTGAATGGTCTGCGCCTGTGTCTATTAAAGCAGTAATTTCGTAGCCGTCTACAACCACACACAAATCGGACGTAACGTCACTGTTTCCGCAACTGCTCTCGCGTCTGTCGTTACATTTCGGGGTCAGCGCTGGAGGCTCTGTTCTTGCGTCGACAGCGGCCTTACCTCCACAGGTCGCCGGTATTAGTTTTCCCGACGCGGGCTTTAGGAACTTCGCCTCGGGGAGCTGGAGGATGGACGCGGACTCGATACCGCAGTGGTACGGTTGACCGAGGTTGGTGTTGCTGTGAAGCATGAGGAATTTGGCGCGTTGACAAATACTCCCGGATTTCAAAAGGGCGTTCACCGTTTCTTGGGCAAGGAGCGTTTACGGAAAAACCCCGAAGTCCCGCTCTGCGGTACTCGCACATCCGGTAGAGATGACCAGCTTCGCCGCAGTGGTAGCACTATCAGTGGGACTCTATCCGGAGTGCGCCATATGTCAGCCTTCCGCAATCTCGTCTCAGGCGGAGGTGGCGCGAACTGAGGTTCGGGTGCATGGGTAGGTGCCGTGACGAAAGTACGTCCAGGCGTTCCTCTGAGTACCTCGGCGTACGATACTGTCGGCCGTACCATTGGTGACGCTTGTGGCTGTGCTTCTGGGTGCTGTTCGCGGACTGCTTGTCTCACTTCTTCACGGACCCCTTCTGCCAATGAAGAGACGGCTGTAGGGCCATTGTTCAGCTGTTGCCTTTGGAGCTCTTATCGAACCACATACCTTACGAGTTCTCGTAAGACATCAACGCCGTTCCCGAACACCGCTGATATGGCGTCCACAGAGGCGATATTCATATCGCGGTTGTAGAGCCTCGCTCGCTGTTGGAGTGTCCTTTCCATAGTTGTCGCCTCGGCGCGGAATTCGGCAACGGTGCGTGGAGGGCTTCGAACCAACCCGGCAAAAAGCTCCTGCTTCCCACCGCGCATCAGATGCCGAAGCTTCTTGTCCTCGCTCATGCTCGGATCGGCCCGGCGGAATAAGCGGGACATATCTTCGACATACATTGCCACGCTTTCGTTGTTTTGTTGGATTCTTGCTTGCAAAGCGGCTTCAGCTCTTTCTCTGCGGTCTGTGCTCGAATACGTAGCCAGCAGCTCCCGTCGGAAGTCATCCCACGACCGGAGGGCAGCTTCATGGTTTTCAAACCACGTTCGTGCAGAGTCTTGTAACGCGAAATAAACGTTGCGGCACTTCCGGTCTTCATTCCATCCATTATAGTCTGCCACACGCTCAAAGCCTTCTAACCAGTCCTCGGCGTCTTCAAAAGTGTCGCAGTGGAAAGGCTTAGGCGTCATCGGCTGATCAACGACGACGCGGGTTGAGGCGGTCTGGGATGTCATTTCGGTATTGGCTGCTGCTGCTATTCTAGTTGGCTCCGGCAAAAGGGAAAACTCGGGTCGCGACGGCTCGTGCGCTGGTGGACAGGCGTGAGCTCGTTGGGTCCGAGTTGGCGTGGCTCCGGGCTGCTTTCTTCAACTCGAATGGGGCTGGAAATCATACCCAGCACCTCCACCAGAATTGTAACGAATGACTCAAGGACTTCTAAGGTAACTATTTATTGGGGCTAACTTGTGCCCAGCAAGTAAATAAATTGAATAACTGCAGCGTTCCAAGCAGGAGATCAAGAAGCCTTCTTTTCCTCGAGCGGCGCTCCACTTCCTCTTCTTTTTTGACAACGGTCACATATATCCCCGTGCGTGCGGCGAATGCACGTGCCATTACGTCTTCGTCTTTGTTGTTTTCACTAATACGCCGTTGTCCTCTTGGAGGGCGCACGAACCTACGCGCGTTATTTAAAGACGGTTTTCTCTTGCGTCAATATGTTCTGCTAAAAACGCGCACCTTAATTTTCTTACGCGGTTAAATGGCACGTGCTTGCCCATAGATGGTGGCACGTTATCCATGTTCACGTGCCTCATAGATTTAAGAAGGAAGAAGCAGCTCATGATCTCGTGCTGTCGGAGCCCCTTTTTCATTCTGGGCTGTAGGTAGAGGACGATTGCACTCAAACTAACGCAGCTACTGTTCAGAAGCGGCTCGCCAAGAAGAACAACGTGACGTCTGGTAAGCACGATGTTTTCGCTTTAAATAGACGCGCAAGTCCGCTGCGTAGGTACAGATATTTTGCTATCCTGCTTGGACAACAGATTCAGCGTGTTAACGAGCAGTCAAATTTGTTGGAATGCGTAGCACAGTTCCCGCGGACCACGCGAGAAGCGTTGTGCGAGTTGGTGCCACCGGAAAAGTAGCTTGCGCTCTGCTTTACGTCGCTAGCCAGACATACCGGTTATTTATGTCATACCGTGTGTTGTCTTCGTCATCCCGCTAGACACTAATCTCAGGAGATGTAGAAAAAGGACGGTTTTATCCTGGAGACACCATAAACTAGTACAAGGCCCCACAGGCGGGCACACAGCTACGCATGAGGACAAGAATAAACTTTATTATTTCTCCAGCGCTTATTGCTGTTGGTGCCCGGGGCTAGGTATGAGCAACGTCGCTTCTCTTCGAACCTTCCGCCTACGTGTGGTCCAGGCGCTGCCTAGGTTTGCCTGCACACAACGAGAGGAGCGCTCCAACAGGGGGTGCTAGTAATGTGGTAACATGTGACCGGAGAACACGTTTGTACAGTGTCGATTGCGGTAAACTATCTGAAAAAGATATATATCGCTTGTAATACAAACCACTCGCAAAAAAAAGAAAGGAACAACGGGAAAAAAACGAAGTCTATGAGCACATCACAGCACTGTCTGGATTAGGAGCGTCTGAATACTTTCCGTTGCATCCGTGCTGTAAGAAAGTTCTGGAGAGGTAGAGGAACTCGCAGCATGATTACCCTTAGATTTCGATCGCCAATTGTGATCCAGGCATGCGGCGCGACGCCGAATTGTACAAGTAAGCACTTATGGGCTATGGTTATTATGCATTCTTTTCACAAACATTGCATATGCTCAACCAGTGAGCGGTGAAAACGAAAATCAATTGGTTTTCCGGAAAATATTGATCACCGCCCAAATATGACGGAATACAAGCTTACGCAATAAGCTTCATGTGTGAGACAACGGTTAGGTCGCAAATCTCTTCTTTATTGTCCCGAGCCAAGCCCCACAACGATGGTCTCCAGTCGTGATGATAAGTATGTACGGATGAGAAGATGAAGCTTAAATATGATGCTCACAGTTCAAACATAACGGTGCATCACAGTGTTCTCGAGTTAAAACTGCCGTAGTTGGCGACGTAATCTGGCATTAGGTTGAGGAGAAGCTCCACAGAGGCGTTGAATAATCCGGCTGCAGTATGGATCGTCGCGTTGACATGCGAACTGAGTGCAATGATTGGAAGATGCCGGGTTAGTAGCAGCTAGTGTTGATAACACAAGCGACGATGCAGCGTTATCATCACGGGGCGAAGATAAACGGCGTCTCTCGAAGATGAAAGTGGCAGGGGGCAGCGAGAGAGAGCGTCGGCATCTTAATGTTTTTTGCCAGACCTATACACAACGTCAAAAGTGCACTCTTGCAAACGGAGCATCCAGCGGCCAAGGCGTCCAGACAAGTGTTTCAGTGATGATAACCAGCATAAGGCGTGGTGGTCGGTAATTACAGTGAAGTGTCGTCCATAAAGGTATGGTAGAAACTTTTGTACGGCCCAAACTACTGCGAGACATTCCTGCTCGGTTATCGCATAGTTCTGGTCCGCTGGCGTGAGTGCGCGACTGGCATATGCAACAACGCTCTCTCGAGATGTGCTATCACTCTGTAGAAGGACCGCATCGACTCCATGGCCGCTAGCGTTGATGTGCAGAAAAGTAGGAGCGTTCTCATCGAAGTGACGGCGGACTGCGTCTGATGTTAATGCACGTTTTAGGGCTTGGAAAGCAAACTCACAGTCATCTGACCAAGCGAAGGCAGTGCCCGAGGTGAGCAGCTTGTGCAGTGGTGACGCAATGGCAGGAAAATGGTTGATGAAGTGGCGGAAGTAAGACGCCAGGCCAAGGAAACTTCGTAATTGCTTTTGATTTTCTGGGCGAGGGAAGCGAAGCACCGCAGCAACCTTATCGGGGTCTGGTCGGACGCCATCTTTACTGACAAGGTGACCCAACACTTTGATGTACTTACTGGCGAAGTGGCACTTTTTTGTGTTGAGCTGAAGTTCAGCGTTGGAACGTCATGTCAAAACTACGTCCAAACGCTCAAGGTGCTGACGTAGAGTAGAATAAAAAATAACAATGTCATCGAGATAACACAAACAAGTTTTCCACTTGAGGCCACGCAAGAGAGTGTCTATCATCCGTTCAAATGTTGTAGGTGCGTTGCATAAACCAATTAGCATTACGTTAAACTCGCAACGCCCGTCCGGTGTTGCAAAGGCTGTATTGTCCTTGTTTGCTTCGTGCATAGGTATATGCCAATACCCTGACCGGAGGTCGAGGCTTTAGAAATATTGAGCGCCCTGAAGGGTGTCAAGGGCATCGTCAATTCGTAGCATCGGATATACGTTTTTGCGTGTCATCTTATTAACGGCTCGATAATCGATGCAAAATCGAACAGAGCCGTCTTTCTTTCGGACCAACACAACTGGCGACGACCATGAGTCAGACGAGCTCTTCTAACGTGGCAAGCAGAGCTGTCAACCAAGCCCTTTCTACCATAGTCGCAGTGGGTTGAAGTAAAGCTTGTCTCCTCTAATCCCCGATTCTGTATTCCTTAAGATCTGCCAGTATTCAAGTAGCTTTATAAAATTTTATGTATTTCCAGAGTCATTTGCTAATTTCTACCGTACAGTGTGGATTCGCGATAGTTCAGTCACAATTATGGGCACTGCAGACATTTTTATTGCTTGGCCTTGAGCTCCGTGTGGAATGCATTTTCTTTTAGTTCCTGTTATCTTTATGGGACAGTTTTGGAGCAAGATTGTTTAGAAACATTTCTTTTGCACGATAGAAGAGCTTGACATTCAAAAAGTGTATATTATAGACGAAATTTGGGGTGGTTTCAAAGAGACTACTGTTTCGCTGTTTTTGTTGTTGGATTCTGTTAACCCTTTAATCCTAGTTTACAGAAAATATTTTAAATAATATACATACTCTAATTATGTAGGGTAGTGAGGCGGCAAATAAAACAACCAATCACATGTATATAATTTGAGACTGCAAATTGCTTTGGGAAGTCTAATGAAAATACAAGGAGATTCGAAGCTAACTCGTAGAAGGGGCAAAAAGACATTCTACAGTACCCTTAATCTCAAACCGGGCTGAATCGTTGTATACGTGGCTGGTGAAGCTTTAACGCAAAAGTAATGTGTAATACGGTGGGAAAACATAAACGCGATAGACACACGTAAATGTAACACGTTACGTTGTACTGGCTGCACTCCCACCTGAAAAGCGTCCTTGCATGTGAATCTTTTTTCGTGCACTTTAGCCCGAGCACATTGCGATACGTCTTCTCAAAGCGAAGCCCGAGTGAAAGATTTTAGTGAAGCAATGCTTTACACCCTACGACAGGAACTCCACCCACAGATTATCTACCTATTAAGTTGCCAGCGTATACGGATGGACCACGGAACGAAGAAGAGCAGCACGGACCCCGAGCAGTCCAGTACAGCTGGCAACTCGTCTACTAAGATTCTCAAGAGCTCGACAGATTCTGCGTCGGAGCTGGCGAAGAAGCAACCGACGGCTGCCCATGACATCTCGAAGGGTCATCCTGCTCATCACAAATCCATTGCAGTGACGTCAACCGCAAAGCCGGTGCAACATCCATCTCCGCAGTCCAAGGAACTGGCAGCCGGAGGAAC
Organism: Dermacentor silvarum; assembly: GCF_013339745.2. Lineage (NCBI taxonomy): Eukaryota > Metazoa > Arthropoda > Arachnida > Ixodida > Ixodidae > Dermacentor > Dermacentor silvarum. The sequence continues at coordinate 148,919,043 of NC_051155.1, read as the reverse complement.
CGGGCTGACAGACAAGGTGAGTATACATAAGGTACTGGCTGAGTAGCACTCTATCTTTAACACGTCGCAAGCGGCTACAGCTTGGGAACTGTGCGTAATTTAGCGCGGCCTGATTTTACGAGAACAGCTTACATGTAGGGTGCGCTACAAGCACTCCATGATCCTGCCCCAGAAGAGCCTACCCCGGTATCGTGCGTCTATGCGGCCATTTTGAATTACTAAAAGGGACCCAGGCGGATCTACAACCCTCCCCATAAAAAACTAACAAAGGAGAGGAGGGGGCTGTCAGCGGGCGCTTAATCCAGACTGGCTCGTACCCCAACTTACACAGTCTCAACAAAATTCATCCAACGGCAAACCCCGCGCGTTGCCCATGGTGCTCTGAGAAGCCAACCCTTTTTACACACCACCTGGACATGCCGGGCCATGCCCGGACTGCCCCTTATAAACCAAGTGAGTGTGGAGCAGTGGGAGGAGCTGCTGGCCAGCGACAGCCTTCACGATCAACTCGATTTGGTCGACAGGGCGCGCAGAGCAGCAACTGCCTGTGGCACCGTGGACTGAGGGCAGCCACCTCCGCTTGAATGGGTCCCATGAACCAAGTGGGCCGCCCAGAACAACACCACTTATTCCGTCAAATAAATGTTTTTCTCCACCTCTTCCTACGGTTTTGCCAGCCCACCGCAAATCGCCGAACGCATCTCCCAACAAAAACATGCTTCGTGACAGGGTCGCGAAATTTCAGCCCCCAATATTGCAATACGCCTTCCCTCTCTGCTTCCGTGCTCAGAAACATTGGACGCCGACATTGAAAGAAGCTTGGTCTCCAGCCTGACGTCACGCAAACGAGCGAACGTTAGCTGGCGCCTCTATGAAAATTCTCATCGAGTTCAACATGCAGTGTAGTACTTGCCGCGGCGTTCTTATAGCATCTTCAACTGCATGGTCGTTTCGGAGTGCTCTACATCGCTCTCTCTAGCAGCATCGTCTTAGACAAGTCGAAACAGAGCGCGCTCATTGAATTCGGCTGGTTCTTTTCGATCGCTCTCTTTTCGAGCGGTCAGAGCGGTTCCGCCACGTCATCAAAACACAGCGTCGCCTCTGTTGGCGACGGACCACCCCATGCTGGTGTATCAGCGAACGCTCGTCTCACCTGCGCGTTAGCCCTTTTTTCCTGCAGTGCCGGAAGCTTCAGCTAGGCGATGTCGAATGTTAGGTAGTCACATGGTTTCGCCTCCGCCATTTACTCCTCCGAGAGTGAGTCAAATCTTCCACTTGCGTGCTGAGTGGAGGAATGCTGGATCTGCTCGACTCTGATTCGGAGGATGGAGGCGACCAGTCGACGATACCGTTAGACTGTCACTGACTCTTGAGTGCTGTGCTTTTGCAAATGATAAGAGAAACAAATCGCCACTGCTCAACATTCAGACTATTGTTGAATGCGACAATCAGTTGTCCGTCGCCCTGCGTGATTATAACCGTAAATCAGAGAGTTATACAGACATGTTGCCGTCTGCATTGCTTTGTAGATTACGTAACTGTTCCTCGACAAAGAATTCCCTTCTTATAGCACTTATGTGCAGATTCCCTGAGCGAGTACTATGGAGAACAACTGCAGAACTTCTCTGAATTGTAGTCGGTCGTGTAGCGGGCTGCAGGTGATTCATGGACGGAACAATGCATGAAATGCCCGCTAATAGGATCTGCATATTATGGTACAAATTAAACAACTACATGCACATGCAAGGGCAATACTTTTTCCTAATTTGTAAGAGCAACAGTAAGAGCTTAGTTATTTTTATGTAATACTATATTTAGTGGTGTTCGAAGTGCGTTCTGGCTGAATATTTTCCTACTACCTTAATATTGTACCATCTTTTATAATTTGCAGTCAGAGGCCGTAGCAGGGCCAAAATTGTCTATCTGTCCATTTGGTGTAGGCATCAGGACCATAATGCACGTTACACTGTTACATCTGGCTGCCAAAATATCTGTACTGGTGCATGTCTCTGGTAGTCGTCAGTAACAAGTTGTCTATCCTCAAAATATTCGTCACGTCTTCGTTAACACTTCGGAATCTTGTGCATTCATATTTACCGTTCGCGTGCAAATGCAATCGCATTTCAGTTGTGCACTATCTTTCCTTGGCGCTGCTTGTTTCGAGGCATTCCTGCCAGAAGGCACGACGTACGAATGTGTGGAAAAACATTTGAACGTGCAATTGCTACTGTTTCTTTCTCTGCCGCGAACCTTTGCGCATGCGCGAGGTCAGCGTAGTAGAGTTGGACTTTCGAAACGTTCTCGCGACATAGATGCAAACCGTGTTTGGTGTTGCATAAGACACATGTATTCTTCGCAGGAATCGGTGACGTCCACAAAACCGTATCAATTTTAGAGAATACGTAACACCCCGATAAGTTCAAGAGAAGTTTTGAACATTCATGACTGCTGAGGCGCTTCTTCTTGCCTGTTACGCAGAAGGAGGCCGCAACTCTTGAGAAGGACATGAAGGAAGCCGGCAAGGACGTCGTTGATGATGATGATGAGCCGGCCGTAGACCCCCGCGAACCCTTGCCTGACAGGGCCGTCATCGACCGGCGAGTGTCCATGGGCGAGGTGTTACACACGGAGCCACCGCCACATTTTCTAGGCGTGAGTATGCTGAAGTTCTGTCGAGCTGAACAGGCACTGCTCTTGCGCTCTTTGTTAAACATTCTTACAAAAAACCTAGGGCCCGTAAACAAGAAGGCAAGGCGATGAAGTCTTTGTAGAAGTCTGCCTGATATTGCAGAAATCTGCCGTGAGAAGCAAGCTTGATATCATTAATGAGGATCTCATTCCTGGCGGGGTGAAAACTCGCCGTGGAGTCATGACAATTGAGTGTGCGAATATAGCTGACGGTTCTTGATTGCGGGTTGAGAACCACGGACCCGACCCAGCCCGACCCGGCCACGTTTTCGTGGACCTTGCAAAAATGTTACCGAGAGCGATCCCAGCCCGTCCCCGCCATGCAGCCGGAAATATAGGTTTCCGCACGTCATCGTTTGCTTAGCCGTTGCGTTAGCACACTGCCAAAGGAGGAGGACGGCGTATTCTCTAAGCATAGCGAAGCTAGTGCATTTTATAACAAAAACGGTCATCGCTCGGCGGTCCTATGGCATGTGTTCAACCATTCTCGCACACGACTAGAAGCGTTGTCACTGTGGTAAAGTCGCACGTGCCTGCAAAGGATGTCTCAATTAAAAGCAGGCTTTGCAGTGCACAGCTATCGCACTCAAGACAAGTGCGCTACGCTGCTGTACAGTTGCGTTGTTTTAGGTAACCATATCACCATTTCTCGAAAGCCAGTGCATGGTTATGAGGACCCTAGGAGGCTCTTTCCGGTGTGTCACTTTAAACTGACGGTTGTTACCAGTTTACGCTTTACTTTGCCGCATAGCCCGTTTATCTGTCCTGTTATTGAAGCAATATGCTACTTTTTTCGAATACAAGCTTCATAGCTAAAACAGCTTGCATGTAGCTGAGTACTGGTGAGGGAGGTAACCTTAGATGCATACAGGTCTGTTTATATTTAGTTTTGCTCATTGCTTTGAACTAGGAGTAGAGATAATTATTCAGTGAGTTTTGTCCATCTCACAAACATTTGCTGTCTCTAACGCCTCGTTCCCGATGCGTTTTTCTACCAGGATCGTCGCCTCGTAACTTTCCTGGCAAGAAACATGTCGCAGAGCGTTTGACTAGCGTTTGATCCTCTTCTCTTTTGCAGTGACACTTCATAAGCATCGTGGTCCCTGGCTTTCACGGGCAAGGGCGGCCCGTAATCAAAAGCGAGAAGAGAAATTTATTCGAAGCGAGACAACAAATTTGTAGAAATAAATGACTTTTTCGATGCACCACGTGGTTTATGTTCAAATTCCGATACCTCATTCTGGCAGGCGCCGGATGGTGGCATCTTGGCCGCTATCATGGAGGCATGTCACGGTGTCGAGGACAGCGCCATGGAGCAGCTAACCGACCCTCGAGAACCGATGAGGCGGCGTGCCTCCTTAGACCGACGCGTGTCTCTCGGAGAAGTACTCCCTACCATACCGGCTCTGAGCTCTCCCCTCCGGAGTGGTTCGCTCGCCTGTGACCATGGCGTGAGTCTGTTTCAATTCAAGCTGGGAGTATACGTATATTTCGAGAATATACATAGCAGGGCGAGCTGGTTGGAATTCGTGACCGATCAGCGCTCATTGGGGGAACTATTGCGCGAAGCTGTCCCAATCTGTTTCTATAACATTTTTCGGTCCACGTCTCAGTATGACGGTGTCGAGCCCTTTCTTCACGTATGCGACATCGCTTTGTCAATTCTTCGCTGAGAATCTGTTTTAGAGGCATTCTTAAGCGCCGTTGCACGCCGCCGCAATTTCCGACAGCCACCGCAAGCTAAACAAGGAGAAGCGGGCCAATCGGAGACACCAGCACCACTCTCCTCAACCGGTTATCTATTACATTCACTAGGCTAGATCCGCCCCATCGAAAGCCTTTCCACTTACTAGTGCTCCTCGCGTCCTGCCAGAAAATTATACAAAAAAAACTGTCAAGGTAGGCAATGCTATTCGCTTTGATGGCAACGAAAAGCGACCTCCTATAAACGAATAGGGCGTTTGATCTGACTGTTCAAACAACGGGGCTGCGGGTAATCGCCCGATGCTTGCCTCGGTGGTTACATAATTTGACGCCAAAAGATTACAATACAAGCAAAATGGAATAATTTTACGCCATAGGGCCCCTTACCAAGACGACAACGAAGCACACACGCGCAACACTGCGCGTCTTTTCCGCGAGTTCCTGCAGATCATGCGCTGTTCGAATGAATATATATATATATATATATATATATATATATATATATATATATATATATATACGGACGCACATGACTGATGGCCTAGTGGTTATAGGGTTCAGTTGCTCAACAGCAACTAGAGCAGCCAGGCAAATGCCAAATTATTTCTGCAGCCGTTGATGTTATCCAGTGATTAAAAAAAAGCAACTAGTGAAACACCCCACTAAGCTCAGCTAAGAAAGATGGGTGACCGTGACAGGTCAGGCTTAAGACGTCGCCTCCGTCGTGTCCCTTTTATTGCGATAGCAATTATATGGACACTCAAAAGCAGATTTCTGCCGTCGGCGTCGCCGTCGCCGTCGCCGTGAGGTTCCGTATGACGTCAATGGAGATGAAATCGTCGCCGCGCGCCGAACGCTGTATGCGCGAGTGAAAGGACGCGACGGGCGCGCGCTTTCACGGGGAGTGGACGCACGGCGGAGAACAAACGCGCGTTCTGCGCCGTGCTGGCTTAAGGGCTGCAGAAGTAGGCGTCTCTTTTCTCCTTTACAATCACCATATATGTGGAGCAAACGCGCCTTCTTCCGACGCGCGAGCGGCCGTGGGGGAGGGGGGGGGGGAGGGGGAGGGAAGGAAGGCGACGTTGAGTTGCGGCACCAAGTGCCTATTTATATCAGAGGCTCCGGCAACAGTCACCAACGCCGCACGCATTTTGAGCGAACGCGGGCAAAACGCTGACGGCGTCAACAACAGTTCTGCGTGTTTCCGGTGCTGCTGCATGTCCAAGTTTATACAGCTGATAAAGCTAATATCATTAGTCCGTATAGCTCTCTACAAATTTGCTATCGCAATTGATGCTTCGCCTTTCAGGTGAAACTGCAACACCTTTTTTGTTCCATGAGTGACACGCCACCACGTTGCGTAGAAGTCAAGATTCTGCATGGTATTTTCTGTTACAAAGCGTTGCATTGGTCGTCAGAGTTTGCAAAAAACTGCGCTCGTGGTATATATGCTGCAAATCTGGAAGAGCTTCTAGGACACCTTACAATAGTTTTAGCTATGCGTGATCGCAGAGCGTACTATAGTGGATGTCAGGTAAACAATGAATGAAGTACCTACTTCTTGAAACGCGTGATGCGCCACCTAACGTCCATCCCATCGAAAGCTTTTGTAAGATTCGGGAAAGAACGAAGAGGAGGTAGCTTGGTGTTATAACTGGAACAGCAGCGGTCTCGGTGCTCACGAACATGGATCGCCATGGATGGGCACAGTTGAACGCAAAAGAGCACTATGGGGACATCTACAACGGGATAAATAATGGCGAACCATAGCAATAAAAAAAAACCACCATGTCATGTCTCCGAGACAGCGCACTGCAACGTGCGCAAGAAGCCGAGAAGGTGTACAATGGCAGTAAGTACTTCCACAGACTCAGTTAGCGCTTACATTTGTGCGGAGGAACGACGACGCCCGTACTATGGAGGTGATGTTCGCAAAACGAGACAAAAACAGGAACGTGGTTTAGCCATGAGAAGGCGGTGAACCATCAGACAAGGTAAAAACACTGTTACTGGACACGGGAGTAATTACGCTTACCTAATTCAGTAGACATTTACTGCTGTATTCTTGAAAGGTCACTAACGGTGCCATTACCGGCCTTTATGGACAACTGCTTCTATGCTTGTAGAGTAGGCAAACGCGGTGGTATCTGCATGATGCATGATAATGTACTCGCTCTGGCTACGTGTAAGACGGCATGCGAGATTTTGAAAGAAGTGGTACCGAGATATCTGCAGTTATTAGCACTGCGCCAAAAATGCGCAATTGCCTATATACTCAATAGATCTCGTTGCAAGATAAAGAAGTTAATGATTACAGTCATCCTATCAATAAACAACATGGAGGTGAATGTTGGCTTTAATATACAGACGTATATTGAGCATGTCATAACACTCGAAACTTGTGTGTCTAGTCTCTTTTCCTGTATTTAGGCTCTGTAGTCTTTCGTCCAAAAACAAAAATGAAAACAACCATTCGGTTCTCATTTCCGTCTCACCCTCAACGTCTTCCGAATTAATGTTGCTTTGGCGGGCAAAATCTACGTCGGCGTCCATTCTGCTTACCTGAAAACTAATGTATTTTCCTTTTTTTGCCACTGTAGCAGTTGTTTAGGGCGCTTTGCACAATGTGCTTTTCGGTCGTAAGAGCTTTTTGGTTGCCACTGGCCAGCGAGAACGGCCAACGCCGTTCTCGCTAATACGTCTGACATCGCGATTGACTGAGGCCTGCTCTTGCCAACAGCTGTTGCGTAAAGACTTGTGCGACACGTGCCTTGGGAACGTATACACTATAAGCCTCGTACGCTAGATCAGTTTCTAAGATGAAATGCCAGCCAATCCTGACGCGGGACATATCTTTCGTCAAGGCTACCGACCAATGGCAAGGAGGACATAAGAATGAAAAGCTTTAGGAATTCGGCCCTTGATACTTTCTTTTCTGGGTTTTGCACACAACGAAGAATGTCATTCAACAGCATGTTATACTTTGCAGGAAATTTTTTAGAAAGATTTCATTCAACAGCCATCTTGTACGGCGCAGGGAAAGGTACTTGAATGTCAAAAGAGTGTGATTCAACACCATGTTTTTGTACGCCGCAGGAAGATGTACATGATGCCCTAAGGGACGCACCGGATGTCATTAATGACAACGTGGACGAGCTGCGGCCTGATCCCCGCGAGCCCATGAGAAGGCGAGCTTCCATAGACAAGAGTGTTTCTTTGGGCATGGTGGTGCCCACGGTGCCCCCACCCCATTCTCCACTCAGATCCGCCTCGAGCTCAGTGCAACCCAGCGTGAGTACCTAAGGCCGGAATCAGGGCACGGGACCGCAATAGCATCACGACGAGTCACTGAGCGCAGACTGGCAAATAATCAAACTTGTTTCTAGTGACAAAACCACAACATCGTCGAAAGTGCAGGGACGTTATCGAGCAGTATGCCTTCTTTCTATTTAGCCTGCAATTTTCTGGGGTACTGGCTTCACTGGTAATGAAAAGAAACGTTTATCGCGAATTTATTGCGCTACAGGAAAAGCGTGCTTAGTAATGCTATTGAGTGAAAGGTACGCTATAAATAAACAATCACTTTGCTTGACAAATTATACTTCTAGAATACTCAAAGGTTAAGCGCTACATTGAGTTGGTTTGTTATAGTTGCTCCCGAGTGAAATAGCACAACACATTACATCGTGGGAGAAGACCACGTATCTCAAGGCAGTAGGCGAGAGAAATGTAAGCAGAATTGAGTGGGGAAAAAATCACGCAAAAACTCCTGTGCGAGTTGTCGACGTATGTGTAAGCATTGTGCCACTTGCTCATCTCCACGCAGCCCGGTGTCATTATGATTGTGATGAAACTTGATCCAACCAGTATAAACGACAGCGCTGTGGTGACACAAAATGATGCAGATGGTGGAGCAAGGTGCATTGATAACGCAAGCAAAGCACTGCAGGTGGCGGCGCCAGGTGCGCGGATGACGTTCCGATCATTATTAGCCGTTATCGCTCTTTAGCGCCTTATCCATTGGTATCGAATCATTATGAACATTGTGAACCATTATGAAATGTTAGATACGTAGATACGGACCAGTAAATAGCATCCGTCAAGTTCTTCGACCGCAACCACTCACCGCCACATTCCGATCTTGATGAACGCTTACGCGTCGACCAGGCTACCGGACCCGTCAAAAGTGTTGGCGATCCCGCCGTTTGTGTCCCCCTGCGTGACGCTTCCCGAAATACTTCTGGAAGCTGGCACGGTTCGAGATTGTTGACCCCTGTTCCAGGAAAACCTGCCTTGCTACTCTGGAATGTCGTTCGAGAACCACCCGTCCCCTCCGGCTGAGCGCCTACCAGACGAGGAGGAAACGTCGCACGAAGGCAGCCATCGTAGAATAGAGCCCTTGGAGTGTCCCCATTGGCCGAACATGAAGCCACTTCCTCGGGCCCGTCGATTGGATGAAAATGACGACACCTGCACGGGCCTGACTATTGGAGGAAAGTGACGACACTTTACAGACTCGATGATTGGCTAAAAATGACGTGACCCAACGAACTGAAGGGGTTACAAGCCAGAGAAAGATCGAGAAGAGAGAGGCGTTTTTCTTGCCGCGGGTCGCAGCGTCCGATTTGTTGCCGGCCGTCGATTCCTTTTTACTGTTATTAGCAGAAGGCAGAACCAGTGTACTTCTGCCATCAAAAGTCGAGCTGCAATTGCAGTCCAAGGCACTTATATGTGCCAGTAAGTTCGACTGGTTGGTTGTTTCCTGTCCAAGTACCTTTTATCTGAGAAATGTGGTTAGTGAAAGACATCGTTTTGGTTTTAGAAGAATTTAAAGGCATTACACAGGAGGTGCACCAATGATTGAATACGTCAAGATCATTTTGTAAAGCTAGGGGGTCAGTGTCATAAGAAATGTTATTGTAAAACTCGCAATAAAAAGCGAATAATAAATGGAGGAAGAAACACGAGATGGTAAGTCGCTTCTATAAATGACAAATAACAAGGTATCCATCACACTGCCTTGAGGAACACCGAAAGTTACATGGGTACATAAGAATCACTGTTATTACCGATTGTAAATAACGTTCGAGAAGAAAAGAAGTCATTTATCCATGCAGCTACATCGTGGTGCCTTTCTTAAATTTAATATAAGTACGCGTATGTGGTGTGGGACACTACTCGAAAGCTCTAAAAAATCATAAAATTGTATCAACCTGTAAGCCGTTGCCTATGGAGGTAACGATGAGTGAAACCAGTGAGCAGTGTTTCGCCTGAATACATTTGCGAAAACCGTGATGATACTCATAGACTACTCCGTGATATTCGAGGTGATTCATTATTTCTGAGTGTATTATATGCTTCATGAGCTTGCAAATGGTACTAGTCAAAAATATTGGCTTTAGTTAGGAGGTTACCAACTATCAACCGATTTAAAAATGGGTTTTACTTCGGCAACACATCAGTCATGAAGAACGGCATTAGAAGATAATTATTGTGAAAAGAAGCGGATAGTACAGGGGCAAAGCTGGGTGATAAATATATTAATATCCTGTCTTTAAATCACAAGCAGTACAAACTTTAGTTTATTCAACAAAGAAAATTACAGATGCCATCCTGAATAACAATTACCTCCGCCGTAGAAGTTTGAAGGAAAAAGCAAATAGCAGGACATGACGTAGTGCCCTCGCTCGTGACGAATATGAAAGCAGCAGCATACAGATGATCTGCGCAGTCCGACTCAGGGAGTATTTCGCTGCTGTTATTTTTTAGTATGACATCAGAATGGGTGGACGGGTTTATTACCCGCCAGAACTTTTGGGAGTTTATTTGGAGTGTGGACGACAAATCATAGTTAAATATTTACGGCATGTAGAGCTTAGGAATGATTTGTATTCCTTATCAGACTTTTCATACTTGAACCAGGATTCTGAAAGACGTTTTTTTATCAGACTTTCTGTAAAAGCGTTTCTTTTTAGGGTCAAGATACCGAAGTTTTTTCGTAAACCACCCCACCGCGCCTTATTATGGTGTTTTATGGCTAACGCCGGAACAAATTTGTTGATTGGATGAGATAGCTTGTTTTAGAATAATTCAATCGTGCGTGAGGAAAAGAAGTCTCGAAAGCATTCAGCAAAAATACCTAGCTCAGAGTTTGCAGCATGATAGTTGCCCTTGGTGTAGCACCTTATTAACTCTGTATAGTCTCCCGTTTGTTAAAGGGGGCAACGACTTCACCAGTGATACTACCGTGATTGGATGGGCCATCCAAATGGGTCATGTTAGCATTGACATCAGGGACTTTAGTGAAGACTAAATGAAGGATGTCCGCAAAAGTGGCAGAACATCAAGCTGGATGAGTGATTAGTTGTGTTAAGTACAAAGCAAGGCATCAGTGTAAGGAATACGTGTGCCTCCTCGTGAGTAGCTGAAACAGATAGAATGGACCAACATATTTAAGTAAGGTTAAAATCTTCGGAAAGTAACATAAATGAATTAGGAAAGTGCGAGTAAACCATGCTCCTTGCGCGATAATATTCGCTTGCCTATATTCGGTTGCCTATGTAAACCTAATTGCCTAAGATATGTTCTAACACTTCATGCTCTTACAGCAGGCGTGGTCGGACGAACAGCTCAAGCAACAGCAAGGGTCCCGCCTGGCGGCGTTCTCCGGTCTCGTTGTCTTCTTCCTGGCGCTGATCGTTCTGTCCCTCATCGTTGTCCGCAGCGTGTACGTGCGCGCTCAAGTTCGACTCGAGATCTGCGACACAGAGGAGTGCGTGCAGCATGCCAGGTACATCCTGGCCACGCTCAACAAGTCTCTCAACCCCTGCGTAGATCTTTACGCCTACGTCTGCGGTGACGACGCTCGTCGAAAGGACGCCCATAATGCCCGCAGGAGCCCACTGGCGCACGCATACATCCACGAAGTGATGCACATGCTCGGCGATATCGAGGTGAGACTCGGAGTATTCTGCGTGAGCTCACGGGTAAAGATGGTTGGCTTGCATGCACATCTCTTATGTTTTCATATCTAGCAGCCAAGCCACTTAAGAAAAAAAAAAGAAAATCGATGTTAATGCGACTGGCTTTGAAGTAACGTAGTGATACACCGTATTGCCACCGTCGATACGAGTCATGTATATGAGGCGTGTACTGTAGCCGGACTCTTGTCACCCACTTCCTTATGGACACACTGCTCCATCTATTGGCGCCACCGCGAAGACTGAGCGCGGTGCGTATCTGAATCTTTGTTCATACAAGAGTGTCTGAATAATCATGCATGACGTAGGTTTGTTCTGCGCGGCACCGGAGAAATATTACAGGGCAATATCAGTAATATTGCGATAGCAAATATTATTGCGATATCCATTATATGGACACTCCAGGTGAATTTCTGCCGTCACCCTCGCCGTCGCCGTGAGGTTCCGTATAAAGTCCAAGGGCGATAAAATCGCCGCACGCCGTATGCTATATGTGCGAGTGAAAGCATGCGATCGCGGCTTAATCTCACCCGCGCGAAGGAGAGGAAAGCGGGCAGGAAGCGCACCGTCTTGCTTCACACGCGAGGCACCTAACGCTACCAGGCCTCGGAGATATATAGGGAAGGAAGGGGTGCAGGTGGGATTTTACTCCGGCTGCAACTGCGTATGTGGCGGCTGCGCCCAGTCGCGCGGCCGTCTCTTGAATGCGACCTGCGTTGGGGCCAGAGTCTAGGTGCGTCGGCGGATCGTACCTTTGTGCGTGCTGTGTGTTCTCGGCGTTCAGTTTCTGTTGAAGTGATAGACAACACAAAGGTCACTTCACTCGGTGCTGCTGCCGCCTTTGCCCGTGTCAGCGTTTTGAAAGCGAGTGTGCGCGGTCATCGAGTGTGGTGTGTTAAACTGCGGTGCGCGCTGACACCATGCTTGTTAATTTAGTTATCAAGCGAGCGTTTATAGGTTGATACGACCAAAAAAAAGTGCTATCATTCATTCATATGGCTCTCTGCTGATTTGCTATCGCAATCGATACTTCGCCTTTCGGGGGAAACTGCGACTTTTCGGTCGTCGAATAGCAGCGCAAGTTGGCTTCAAAGAGCTTAACTGAAAAGCGGCGCATACCCAGTGCCACGGGCCCAGTGATCCAAGTTGACGTAAAAGTATTATTTGTTGGGCTAGTTCGTTTTGCATAGCTAAAGAAGCAAATTAGCCTAATAGAAGACACATACACAAGAAACGGAGACATAAACAAGCATTACTCAACCGTTAAATGGCGGGGAAGGATTCTACATTTATATTCTCTAGTCACGCATGCGCATACAGAACAATGTCAACGGGCACATGTCTACATCAAAGGCGGTTGCGCAAGTAGTCGAACTCAGAATCAAGTAATCCGAGTGACGGCTCACTCATACAAGGACGACATGGCATCCATTTTAACGCGATAGCGTTAAGGCCCCGTGTCGCAGAAAATCCGGCGTCGTTCGTGGCGGAAAAAAACAATCCGCAACCACCCCGTGCAGGCCCACCTCGTGGCGCGAAGTGTCAGTACCGTAGAAAACTATTCCGAACCACCCCCACCGCACAGGCCCTTCGTTGTGTTGCAGGCTTTTGGTGAACAAAAATTAAATTTTTCACAGTGAAATCCGTCAGACAAATGATAAAGTACAACCTAAGCACAACCTACAGACATGGTTTCGTCTAACTGTTATTTGAATGTACAAGAAAACATAATTCTGTTAGGAGGAAACTCAAAACACAAACCTTTTTGCCAGCATTTCTGCCATAAAAACACTGGATCACTCGGGCACGGCCGGGCTCGACTGGCGTTCGCTTCTTACGGCCTTCGCATCGAGGCTAGTTCATGCATATCGCCGCTGCTTGGAGGGGGGCGCTGCGACCCTACCCTGCTTAGGGAGCCTACATGCAAGTGCCGTTAAAACGGTGCTTGCATGTAGGCTCCCTAACCCTGCTTTAACCCTGCTCAGCTGCTCCCAACCGATCTGTGCAGCGCGCGCAACGCTGGAAGATTGGGTCGGGCGCGCTTCTTACCTGACCGTCCAACCAAGAACAAGTCGCCTAATTGTAGAGGACGCGTAAATGGTTCATCTAGGCTTCTTATAAATGGATGTAGTGTAACTGTATTAATAAATCGAGCTTCTTTAAATTCACTGGGGATGCATGCGCCGGGAGAACAGCTCTCCGCCATCAAATGCATTTTGAGGAATGAAAATAAATATTTATTGCTCGTATGCACTTACAATGGTTGCCATACTTTCAGACGAAAACTCTTGCGGACACAGTAGCTCACAAATGTGTCTTATTCCCAATTACAATCTAAAGTGTTTCCTTGGCGGCTTGTGTACATAGGCCGAAGGCTTGTCGTTTTCGTCAGTCAGTTGGTTGGACTGATTTACAAGGAGTATTCTCAGAAACTTCTCGGCAAGTAGATTTGCGGATCGTATCGCATGACTGTCGTCAACACCTTCAGGGCAGCTCAAGGTGGGAGCGCGTTGTAAATAGGGCTGGACTGCTCTTTCGAGTACTTCTAGTGCATTCCTGCGTGGCAGGTGTTCGGAGGCTTTCTCGAAAAAAAAAACTCTATTATTTATTTATTTTTATTTTATAAATACTGCAATCACCATGCGGAGATATTAGCATGCTGGTACAAGCATAACGAATACATTGGTATGTACAGGAAATGCACAGGTTAATAAAGAAAACTGATATTCGAATAAATACAAAGCGTACAGGTTGGGCACACGCAACGTTACACTGAAGAATTAAAACACTGTCACTGCAAACATGGCCCAAACAAAATAATGTCACTGTAAACATGATAAAAAAAAGTTAATGTCAGCGAAGATATCGAGACGACGTCATTTTTTAGCTGGTTCCAGTCCACTATTGTTCGCGGAAAAAAAAGAATACTTAAAAGAGTTGCTGCATGAGAAAAAAGGAGTTATAGTGAAATTATGTATTTGTCGAGTAGCGTATCCGGGGGAGAAGGCTACGATCTTTGTTATGTCCATCTTATAATTCCCCTTTATTAGTCGATGCTATCTTGTCCAAAAGCGCTAGAAACTCGGGCTAGAAATTCATTGCTTGGGAACTGGTGAAAAGAAACACCGGGTGTTTTCCCGGAACGTGACTTGCAATGCGGAATACAACAATACACCATCACACAGCAGCTATATACCGATGTGCAATGAACGGCGCCAAGTCTTGGATGTGGCCGCGCGTACTAAAGGCTGTACGACCGTCTTCAGGAGCCCAAAAATTACTTCATACTGAACAACACTGACAGAGCACCGAATAAAATGCGAGGGAAAACGATCTTGCGAGCGCGAAGGCAAGCGCATGCACGCGGAGCAGGGGAGGAAGGGTCTAGGGTGCCTCAATGCCAGCGCCGCCGTTCAGGGTGGTGCCATCCTTTGACCGCACCCGCGCCGCCGTTTTCTCGCTGCGACGCCATCTTGAGTCACAGCGAGCGGTTGCGAGTGCTTGGTGCGGGTGCTTAGTTCGAGACACAGTGCGCGCGGATGCTTCGCTGACGCTTCTAGTTGCTGGACAGTGTTCAGCCGCATGAATTATAAGCTTGTCAAGTGCATCGAGTCGACATGACGGGCTGTTGTGTTCCCAAGTGCACCGGATCGACGCGTAAAGGGCTTCGTTGTTTACGCTTCCCCCGGGACCCAGAGCGAAGGAAGAGCTGGGAAGCCCAAGTAAAGCGGTATCACTGGAAGGCAACGGATAGCTCCTACATTTGCGAGGTAAGTGTCAAGAAAGTTTAGACTGTCGCACCGTGTTTTTCATTTAAATAAGAAAGTAATGTCTAATCCTCGCTTACGTACCTACGTTCGCTCACGAACTAAGCACTGCACCGATGCTGAGTAGCCTATGGTTTGCGAGCGCGCGTCCCATAGGCTTTTGTCGTTTTGATCGGCGCAGTCTATGCGAGTAGTACCCTTATTTTAAGAACTGACGAAAATGCTTCGCCGCGAAATAGCCTTACATTAGCTACAAATCGTCATGTAAACCACCTATTTTACTCATTCACGGGAAGCACACATCGTGTGTCTCTTGTTTCCTTTTTTTTTTTCCTCAGTTTCTTTTTTCGTTACTCGTTATTGGGGACTAAAGAACGCAGTGCTTCTTCTGGGGAGAGCGGCTGTTGTGTACGTGTCAAGCGAAGCATTGTGATTTTCTCTATTCTCGGCAGATATCTTGCGGATCTCAGGTTGTTACGTTCTATAGCTGATTTTTTAGACGAATATATTTGTAGCGTGGTGCTCGTAAGCCGATGGTCATTCGTGCTCATTCCCGATCGTAGTGGGTACTGTGACGGCCTTTAAATGCCTGTGCACGGTATGCTCAGGTGTAGTAGAGTTAAGGGGCATCATGGGACCAAAATGTTTCTGCGCTTTCTGGCATGGTGTCTGTTGTAGCCTGTGCATTTCTTCGAAACGTGTGAAGCGAGGTAATACAGCATTACTTCTGCGAAAATTTATTTTTAAGCACTGTAATGGGTTCTCTGTATTTACAAGGCAACTTTTCATATCAATAATCACTTTTGTTGTTTTACTTTTACTTAGAAACACTTTGAAGAGGACCAGTACGAGGGAAATGGACAGGATGGGCGCCGTCTGTTAAATTCAACAGCCCTACATCATCATGGACTATATTTTTGAAGTGAAAAATATGGCTAATCTGTATTTGACTGTCTTAGTTTCATTTACGGTTTTTGTACGCGATATGTATGCAGTGTTGTTTATTTTTTCAATGTAGTTATCAGTGTTCTAATGGTTATTTATAAAATGTTCTGTACTCGCCATCGATGTGTTTGGCTGATGCGACGTATTCGATGGTAGCTGATGTATTCTGGCTGGATATCTTGATTAATATTACCCGCGGTTGCGTTTTCTTGTTTGCATTCTTGTTTTCGATTTCTATTGTGTGTAATAAGGTTGACGTACGCACTTGAAGCCCCCCCCCCCCTCCATGTAATGAATAAATTAAAAAAAACTCTCACTATCCCGAATTGTGTGTCGAGCCTCCCTTGCGAATTTTTTTTTATCTCGTCTTTCAACATAACCTTCAGGCGCCACACAGAACATATATTTTTCATGTACATATCTATTTCATGATTGATTGTACTAGACATTATAACTAAATGTATTTTGTGCATCGTTTGGTTTCTTGTGTGTACTACGCAAGATTGACACAGCCAAGTTACGTTACATGTTTCTCTACAGCACTAACTAAACCTTATTTTCGCATCGCAGTTATTTTTACACCAGCTTAATCCTGTCAGCACACAGTCTTGTGGGCAAAAGAAAGCAAAATTGCGCGTAGATATCGTCAAATAATTGCAACGAACGCAAAGAGCACGCGCAACGCAAGGGAAACTAACCGCCGTGGCCGGTAAAGAAGGCTTGACGTGTAAACCAAAATACAACAGCGAAAAAGAAAAACTTCCACACACAGGGGGTCGCAAACCTTATATACCAAGCATCGAAGCGCAAAAAAAAAATAGTGCGTATTTCAAACATACACACGGCATATTAAATGTAAATTGAATTAGGCAACTTGGGGCATGTTCCCGGCGCCATACATTTACGTCTTGGACCTTCGACGAGTTAACGGCTATTGGTTATAAAGATGTGCAGATGCGATACCGATAAAAAAAATCCTCATCAAGGCAAAGCACTTGGAAGGGCGCCGCGAGTAACACTATTTATGAACGCAAGCGTAGCTGAGTCTGAGGTCGTGTGACTCAATGTGGCGGCGCCAGCGGGGTTGTCTCCACCCTGGACGGCGGCGCTGGGCATCGAGGCACCCTAGGAAGGGTGAGGGTCGCAGCGCCTCTACCGCCGACGGGTGGCAAAACGTGCTGAGAAACTCTCCCATTGTTTCTCCGACGGGTGAGAAGGCCGTAAGAAGCGAGCGCGCGCGCCAGTCGAGCCCGGCCGTGACTCGGGTAGCCTATTTGCGGAAATCTTATCCAGATGGCGCTGGCATCCTCGGCAGGTTAGGGAGCCTACATGCAAGTGCTGTTTTACAGCGCTTGTATGTAGGCTCTCTACGGCAGGTAAGAAATGCTTTTCGGACACCTGCGCGCGTCGGGGCAATAGCAAACAACTATTAAAATAATAACAAAAGGTTCTAGGGCCTTCACATATTAATATAAGACGACTTATATTGCCCTGGAGGAACGTCTTCCCAGCAATGCATTTCTATTTAAAAGTGAAGCAGACTTTAAGGGGATCGGTGTAAGCTTCGGATCGGCGTAAGCTACGGCTGGCTTTCGCACTTTCTGTGTTGCAGTGAATGAAGCTTACTTTCTGGGTGTGAACGATGCGATGCGAACGGGTCCCGATAACGCTGTCGCGTTCTACTCTTAAAGCCGAAGCTTAAGCGTCCTCCAATTTTTGTTTTGGCGACTGTTGGCGACAGCAGTTTACAGTACAGAAAACGCTGCCGCAAACAGTCGGCAGACCAAAATTAGCGTCGTGTCGGCCTAGTGCGAATGAGCCCTTGCACGCCGATCTCTGTTCTTTCTTGATAAAGAAGGCCTCCAGCGTATGTCTACAGGAAGAGTTACCTTAGAATAGTTGTCTCCGAAAATCGAGCATCCCACGCAGGTGCGGTAACATGAGCCACCATATGTGCGCCCTTATCCTCCTTTTTTTTTTTTGAACATGTTCCCTTAAGCGGTCATTCACGCAACGTTCGGTTTGGCCGATATACGACTGCCCGCAAGGCGAGGAGATTGCATAGACAACAACTCTAGAGCATTTTAAAAATGGCTTCTCATGCCTACTGCGGCATAAGAAAGGGCTTGTCATGCCTAGCAAACTCGAGGGCACAGCTTCGAAAGCTTGTTGGGCGCAGAGAAAACAAGATGTGTACTCGTACCATAACGGTTTGCAAACCTTTTATTGCGATAGCAATTATATGGACACTTAAAGCGGATTTCAGCCGTCGCCGTCGCCGTGAGGTTCCGCATAAAGTTCAAGGGCGATAAAATCGTCGCCGCGCGCATTGTGTGCGAGTGAAAGCGCGCGGGGTACGCGCACCTTCACGGAGAGCGAACGCACAGTGGAGAGGAAACGCGTCGCGCGAAAGGCCGTGGGGGTATGGGAGGGAGGCGGAGGGGGGGCGACGCTGTGCTGCGGCACCAAATGCGTATCTTGCAACCGGGCGCAAGAGCAACTGGCGACGCAATCTCCCACGTGAAAGGAGCAAAGCGGGAAGGCAGCGCGGGAGGGAGGGAGGGGGGGGGAGCGGCTTCTACTCTGCCAACAAATGCGTTCTTGTACTTTGCGCCTGTGCCGGCTGTCGGTGTTGTCGCGCGCACCGTTTCTTGAAAGCGGTCTCCACACGGCTCTGACCTTTGTATGCGCTGTGCGTATGCCACTCAGTTTCCGTTGAAGCGATAGACGTTGTCGCTCGCTGCGGGGGCCGCGCTTCCCCACGCCCCCGTTTTGACAGTGGTTGTCTGCGGTCATCGAGTCAATTCATATTTGCTTGTGCGCGCTGACACCACACTTGTTATTTCAGTTAGTAAGCGAATGTGTCAAGTTTGTGCAGCCGATAAAACTACTATCCGTACTCCGTATAGCTCTCTACTAATTTGCTATCGCAATTGATGCTTCGCCTCTCGGGCGAAACTGCGACATTTTTTTAAGGCTGTGCGACCCTTTGTGAACATAGGGTATAACCTCCGGCCTCAACTTCGGTCGTTGGATCTCCGCTCTTGCCCTTCGTGTTCGAAGCTTGACTTTTTGCAGCAGAGACTAGGCCAACTAGGCTACAGCGTTGACGACCGTGGAAGGGAAACCAGCTGCCAAACAGCTGCATGCCTGGTTTGAGAAACTAGACCACATTTGGTGCGTGCACAACTTACGGAGACCCGATTCCAAGCACAGCATGTGTACTGCTCGCTTCACCACCTTAGAATGTGCCGAATCATGAGGCAGTATTTTCAAGGCATGCGGTTAATGAGCCGAGCAGACGTGACCAACACCGAAAGACAGCTTTAAATCTAAGAACTGCAGGCCTGTGGCATCAGGTAGTTTATGCGTAAAAACAAGGCCTTGACCTACGTTGTTAAAAGCTCCGAAAACGATAGCAGAGGATGTATGGGCACCCTGTTTGTCAAAAAGCACTAAAAAGAAGAAAAAAAACTTGGAGGACGCTTAAGCTTCGCTTTTAAGAATGGAACGCGATAGGACTGAAAGATCTCTGGCTGCTTATCAGGCTTCCCGGCAACTGCAGCTTTTTACAGCGAAGCTGTTAAGGGATACTCCTCCAGGATCGTGTCCACGCTCAGACGCTCAGAAAAAGGTTGTCGCAGTTTCACCTGAAAGGCGAAGCATCAATTGCGATAGCAAATTTGTAGAGAGCTATACGGAGTTATACGGATAAAGCTATATTAGAGGGCTATACGGATAAAGCTATATTAGCTTTATCAGCTGTATAAACTTGGACATGCAGCAGCACCGGCAACACGCAGAACTGTTGTCGACGCCGTCGGCGTTTTGCCCGCGTTCGCTCAAAATGCGTGCGGCGTTGGTGACTGTTGCCGGAGCCTCTGATATAAATAGGTACTTGGTGCCGCAGCTAAACGTGGCCTCCCTTCCCTTCCCTCCCCCTCCCCCACGGCCTCTCGCACGTCGGAAGAAGGCGCGTTTGCACTACATATATGGTGATTGTAAAGGAGGAAAGAGACGCTTACTTCTGCAGCCCTTAATCGAGCACGGCGCAGAACGCGCGTTCGTTCTCCGCCGTGCGTTCACTCCCCGTGAAAGCGCGCGCCCCGCGCACCCTTTCACTCGCACATACAGCGTTCGGCGCGCGGCGACGATTTCATCTACATTGACGTCATACGGAACCTCACGGCGACGGCGACGGCGACGGCGACGGCTACGGCGACGGCGACGCCGACGGCAGAAATCTGCTTTTGAGTGTCCATATAATTGCTATCGCAATAAAAAACTATGATCACCAGCATTGGCACGAGCGTCGTCGTCGTCTTCCGCAGCTGGCTCGTTGGCGCCCTCCGGTTTGTGCTCGTTTCACTGCTCTCGCGTCCGTCGTCGTCGTCTGCTACCACAGATGGCTGCGTTGCCGCTAATCATTCCAGCGAAGAATTTCAATTCTATTCTGTCGTCGTAATGGGAAGGCCGCATTTACAGGCGCATGAGTCATTGCTTAAGGGTGTATGAGTCATTCATGACTCATACGCGCTTGGGAAAGGGTTCGTCGTCGACGTGCTGATTCTAGCGTGAGGGCTTCCGAAGCCCAGGCGAAGCGTCAGCGAAGAGCACGGACCCCGAGTTGAGGGAGTGCGATGTTGAGGCCAAACGTCGGCGTCGTCTTGCCCTCCAGGAACCCGACCACGGTGGTGCACGCCTCGGCAACGCTCGCGCCAACTTCCCCGTTTCGACAGCCAGGTTTCAATGCGAATTTCTTAACCGGAACGTTCATGATAGAGATGTTCGGTTGGGTGATGCTCAACGACGATAAGCCTATTCTGATCGTGGGGGCAATATCTCCTGCATCAGACCCACCATAGTCACATGCTCGCTGGTTTCCATCTTCAAAGTAGTGGAAAGGCTCTAAATGTTATTGTGATAGCAATTATATGGACACTCCAAAGCGGATTTTTGTCGTCGCCGTCGCCGTCAGATTCCGTATGACGTCACCGGCGATGAAATCGTCGCCGCGCTCCAGACGCTGTATGTGCGAGTGAAAGGGCGCGAGGAGCGAAAGCTCGCGCTGAGCCGTGCTCCCTCAAGGGCTGCAGAAGATAGCGCCAACCTTTCCCTTTCCCTCAAGAACCACTTATCATCATCGTCGGAGACCAAACGCGCGTTCTGCCATCGTTACTATAGTAACGTTGTGTTCTGCGCCGTGCTCCCTGAAGGGCTGCAGAATTAAGCGTCTCTTTCCTCCTTTCCGTATATTGAGAGCAAACGCGACTTTTTCCATTTTGGCGCTGAGCCGTGCTCCCTCAAGGGCTGCAGAAGATAGCGCCAACCTTTCCCTTTCCCTCAAGAACCACTTATCATCATTATCATCATCCGTCACGAAAGGCTGTGGGGGGACGGGAGGGACGGAGAGGAGGCGACGTTTAGCTGCGGCACCAAATGCGTATTTATATAAAATCGCCGCGCGCGTTCAGTGCGAACGCGGGCAAAACGCCGACGGCGTCGACAACAGTGCTGCGCGTTGCTGGTGCTGCTGCATGTCCATAGTTTGTACAGCTGATAAAACTACTATCCTTACTCCGTATAGCTCTCTACTAATTTGCAATCGCAATTGATCCTTCGCCTTTCGGGTGAAACTCCGACAATTTTTTTGTTCAACTTCGCCTCCGCGCGCGGCTGCCGAGGAAGCGAGCGCCATCTGGATGGTGGAAACCGCGGTGCGCCGCTGTAAGAATTGAAGAAATGCTGGAAAAGAGGTTTGTGTTACAGTCCGACGCTATCACGTCTGTAGGTTCTGGTTAAGTCGTATTTTACGACTTTTCTACCAGATTTTCCTTGGAGAAATTCAATTTTGTTCACTACCGCGTTGCGCCACGCGGAGGGCTTGCGCGGTCGGCGTGGTTCGGGATGATTATTCACAAACATAAAATCAGTACAGACTACCGTTGCCACCGCGGTACAGGAATAGACCATGGCTGAAATTGCGCTACCAGCAGTGAAGGGGGAGGACGTCGGACCACGTCGGCATAGTTGAACGGACGTCTCTCTGGACATGGAGGTGGTGAGGAGAAGGCTTGCCGCAATTCGTGGGGCACGACTTCGTCAACAGAAACGACAGGCGACTCCGTGGGAGGAACACCGAGGGCTCGCACCTCTTGACGCAAAATGTCTGTAATCATTTTCTGTGAAGAAGTCTAGTCCACATTCTGAGCTTCGGCGCTTATTGGTGTGTCGTTGGGCAGGC
Organism: Dermacentor silvarum; assembly: GCF_013339745.2. NCBI lineage: Eukaryota > Metazoa > Arthropoda > Arachnida > Ixodida > Ixodidae > Dermacentor > Dermacentor silvarum. The sequence continues at coordinate 148,896,715 of NC_051155.1, read as the reverse complement.
GGTCAAAGTGGCGGCAAAGTTGCTGAAGTACCCGCTTGATGACAGTGGCTTTTTTGAGGAATTCGTCTATTGTTGTTCGGGGGTTTCGTACAAGGCCTGCAATCAGCGGTTCCTTAATTCCTCGTATAAGATGACGCACTTTGTTTGCCTCAGTCATATCGGGGTGAGCTCGGCGAAACAGACGGGCCATATCCTCCGCATACATGGCGACGGTTTCGTTGGCTTTTTATACGCGAGCCTCAATAAGTTGTGCGTAATCGCAACAATAATGTTCAATAGCCTGGCAAGAGAACAAGAATTCAGGATCGCAATTCAGCCTCTAGAGTCTGTAAAGGAGTATGTTTATCTAGGTCAATTGCTCACGAGAATCCCCGATCAGAAACCCTGATCACGAGAAAGAAATTCACAGAAGAATAAAATTGGGTTGGAGTGCATACGGCAGGCATTGCCAAATCCTGACTGGGGGCTTACCACTGTCGTTGAAAAGAAATGTGTACAATCCTTGCATTCTACCGGTGCTAACTTATGGGGCAGAATCTTGGAGGTAAACAAAGAAGCTCGAGAACAAGTTAAGGACCGCACAAAGAGCGATGGAACAAAAAATCTTAGGACTAACGTTAAGAGACAGGAAGAGAGCGGTGTGGATCAGAGAACAAACGAGTACAGTGGCTAGAATGGGGAAGTGTGTTGAACGCTCCGGCTAGCGCGTGCCCCTTTGGGAGGAAATCGCCAGGTGGTGCTGACACACGCTTACACGTACATACGTAGGGTGCCTCGATGCCCAGCGCCGCCGTCCAGGGTGGAGAAAACCCCGCTGGCGCCGCCATATTGAGTCACACGAGCTGAGACTCAGCTATGCTTGCGTTCATAAATAGTGTTACTCGCGGCGCACTTCCAAGTGCTTTGCCTTGATGAGGATTTTTTTATCGGTATTGCATCTGCACATATTTATAACCAATAGCCGTTAACTCGTCGAAGGTCCAAGACGTAAATGTATGGCGCCGGGAACATGCCCCAAGTTGCCTAATTCAATTTACATTTAACATGCCGTATGTATGTTTGAAATACGCACTATTTTTTTTTTGCGCTTCGATGCTTGGTATATAAGGTTTGCGACCCCCTGTGTGTGGAAGTTTTTCGCTGTTGTATTTTGGTTTACACGTCACGCGTCACACGCCATCGGCTTTACCGTAGCCAGGCACTCGCGCACGGCGGTATAGTTTCCCTTGCGTTGCGCGTGCGCTTCGCGTTCGTTGCAATTATTTGACGATATTGACGCGCAATATTGCTTTTTTTACCCACAAAACTGTGTGCTGACAGGATTAAGCTGGTGAAAAAAATAACTGCGATGTGAAAATAAGGTTTAATTAGTGCTGTAGAAAACATGTAACGTAACTTGTCTGTGTCAATCTTGCGTAGTACACACAAGAAACCAAACGATGCACAAAATACATTTAGTTATAATGTCTAGTACAATCAATCATGAAAGAGATATGTACATGAAAAAAGTTGTCGCAGTTTCACCTGAAAGGTGAAGCATCAATTGCGATAGCAAATTTGTAGAGAGCTATACGGAGTAATGATGTTAGCTTTATCAGCTGTATAAACTTGGACATGCAGCAGCACCGGCAACGCGCAGAACTGTTGTCGACGCCGTCGGCGTTTTGCCCGCGTTCGCTCAAAATGCGTGCGGCGTTGGTGACTGTTGCCGGAGCCTCTAATATAAATAGGCACTTGGTGCCGCAGCTAAACGTCGCCTCCCTTCCCTCCCCCTTCCCCCCCTCCCCCACGGCCTCTCGCGCATCGGAAGAAGGCGCGTTTGCTCTACATATATGGTGATTGTAAAGGAGGAAAGAGACGCCTACTTCTGCAGCCCTTAAGGAAGCACGGCGCAGAACGCGCGTTTGTTCTCCGCCGTGCGTTCACTCCCCGTGAAAGAGCGCGTCCCTCGCGCCCTTTCACTCGCACATACAGCGTTCGGCGGCAGATAGCGCCAACCTTTCCCTTTCCCTCAAGAACCACTTATCATCGCGCGGCCACGATTTCATCTCTGTTGACGTCATACGGAACCTGACGGCGACGGCGACGGCGACGGCGACGGCAGAAATCTGCTTTTGAGTGTCCATATAATTGCTATCGCAATAAAATATATGTTCTGTGTGGCGCCTGAAGGTTATGTTGAAAGACGAGATCAAAAAAAAATTCGCAAGGGAGGCTCGACACACAATTCTGGATAGTGAGAGTTCTTATTAAATTTATTCATTACATGGGGGGGGGGTTCAAGTGAGTACATCAACCTTATTACACACAATATCAATCGAAAACAAGAATGCAAACGCAACCGCGGGTAATATTAATCAAGATATCCAGTCAGAATACATCAGCTACCATCGAATACGTCGCATCAGCCAAACACATCGATGGCGAGTACAGAACATTTTATAAATAATCATTAGAACACTGATAACTACATTGAAAAAATAAACAACACTGCATACATATCGCGTACAAAAACCGCAAATGAAACTAAAACAGTCAAATACAGATTAGCCATATTTTTCACTTCGAAAATATAGTCCATGATGATGTAGGGCTGTTGAATTTAACAGACGGCGCCCATCCTGTCGATTTCCCTCGTACTGGTCCTCTTCAAAGTGTTTCTAAGTAAAAGTACAACAACAAAAGTGATTATTGATATGAAAAGTTGCCTTGTAAATACAGAGAACCCATTACAGTGCTTAAAAATAAATTTTCGCAGAAGTAATGCTGTATTACCTCGCTTCACACGTTTCGAAGAAATGCACACGCTACAACAGACACCATGCCAGAAAGCGCCGAAACATTTGGTCCCATGATGTCCCTTAACTCTACTACACCTGGGCATACCGTGCACAGGCATTTAAAGACCGTCACAGTAACCACTACGATCGGGAATGAGCACGAATGACCATCGGCTTACGAGCACCACGCTACAAATATATTCGTCTAAAAAATCAGCTATATAACGTAACAACCTGAGATCCGCAAGATATCTGCTGAGAATAGAGAAAATCACAATGCTTCGCTTGCCACGTACACAACAGCCGCTCTCCCCAGAAGACGCACTGCGTTCTTTAGTCCCAAATAACCAGTAGCCAAAAAAGAAACTGAGGGGAAAAAAAGAAACATTAGACACACGATGTGTGCTTCCCGTGAAAAAGTAAAATAGGTGGTTTACATGACGATTTGTAGCTAATGTAAGGCTATTTCGCGGCGAAGCATTTTCGTCAGTTCTTAAAATAAGGGTACTACTCGCATAGACTGCGCTGATCAAAACGGCAAAAGCCTATGCGACGCGCGCTCGCAAACCATAGGCTACTCAGCATCGGTGCAGTGCTTAGTTCGTAAGCGAACGTAGGTACGTGAGCGAGGATCAGAGAATACTTTCTTATTGATGAAAAACACGATGCGATAGTCTAAACTTTCTTGACACTTACCTCGCAAATGTAGGAGCTATCCGTTGCCTTCCAGTGATACCGCTTTACTTGGCTTCCCATCTCTTCCTTCGCTCTGGGTCCCGGGGGAAGCGTAAACAACGAAGCCCTTTACGCGTCGATCCGGTGCACTTGGGAACACAACAGCCGGTCATGTCGACTCGATGCACTTGACAAGCTTTTCATTCGTGCAGCTGAACACTGTCCAGCAAGTAGAAGCGTCAGCGAAGCATTCGCGCGCACTGTGTCTCGAACTAAGCACCGGCACCAAGCACTCGCAACCGCTCGCTGTGACTCAAGATGGCGTCGCAGCGAGAAAGTGGCGGCGCGGGTGCGGTCAAAGGATGGCACCACCCTGAACGGCAGCGCTGGCGTCGAGGCACCCTACTTACACGTCGGCCGCGACGGCAGCTAGCAGCCGCACTACAAGCGCGCTGCGTGGAATACGATCGTCCGCGCGCGCAGCTGAATATGCAATAACAAAGAAAGAAAGCTTCGTAATATACTCGCTCGTGCATGGTGATAAATTTTGATAGAGTGGTTATGCTAGCCCTTTCGTAATTCACAGGCGCCAAGGTAACAATCCAATTGAGCGCACATCGAAGGGAATGTAGCTTGCTTTAGACGATTTACTCCGGCTCACGCCTTATCAGACGCAAAGCAAGAAAATTCCCAGTGGTAACTCGGAAGCAAACATTTGATTTCTTGACGCACTGTTTACACAAACTAATTTTATTGCGATAGCAATTATATGGACACTTCCACCGGATTTCTGCCGTCGGCGTCGCCGTCGCCATCGTCGTCGCCGTGACGTTCCGTATAGATAAAATCTTCGCCGCGCGCCATATGCCCGAGCGGAAGCGTGCGGGGACGCACGCTGTCACGGAGAGCGAACGCACTCAATCTTCCACGCGCAAGCAAGGAAGCGGGAAGCGAGCGCCGGAAAGAGCGGGGGGGGGGGGGGGGGGCATTTCTACTCTGCCAACAACCGCGCTCGTCACTCGCTCGCACCGTCTGTTATCTCCACACGGCTCTGACCTTTATGCGCTGTGCATTCGCCGCTCAGTTTCCGTTGAAGCGATAGACCGCACGTACCTTCGCCCGCTGCGGCGTATATGCGCTTGCTGCCAGCGCTTTGACAGTCGTTGTCTGCAGTCATTCAGTGTGATCTATTCATGTTTGTTTGTGCGCGCTCACACCACAGTTAGTAATAGTCGGGCCACATTTTCCAACGCACGCTACACATGCAATGCTGCCCGGATCGGCAGTGCAGCGCTACAGGTGTGTTCCTTCGCACGCGCTGCCCACGGGCAGCGCTTCTCATCAACACCACCGTTTCACACGCGCCTTCGCGTGGTCATCGAGTCTCTCTTCATGTCGGTCTACTTACGCCGCAGCACACCTGCTTACTTAATCAGCTCATGTTTACTACAATTCATATTGCTACCAAAGCCGCTCACCTTACTTCGTATGACATTGCTGTGTTGCTATAGCATTCATTGCTTCGCCCTTAGGGCGAAACTGTGACCTTTTTGAAGAGTGGCTCACAATCCGTTTAAAACAAACCATTCTCCGTTATCGATTATTTTTTCTACGCGACGCACCTGAGTTGGTGCTTTTTATCTCACGAGGAAAAAAATGTTTTAAATTGTTCACAAACAGGTCAAAACAGAACGTTGTCAGCCTTATGTTATTCTCTGCTAAGTGACGCAACTAAGCTTCAGGTGCTTCTTCTTTTCACGGGAAGACTCCCTCTTTGTTGAGTGCTTCGTGTAGAAGGGAAAATGGATGACCCAAAATAATTTTGTAATTTGGTTGGATAAGGCTGGGGCCATGCGGTGGACAGCCCAATATGACGTCGTTTTTGTGTAGACAGTAGAAAAGCTCTTCCAAACTGTCACCGGTCGGCTCGTTGTAACTGAACCACATCGAAAATAGTGGCTTCAAGGACGTCTATACAGATGAGAAGAGTTGCTCCGAAGGGTGAACGAGGCGGCCCCCATTGACGCAAAACTTGGTGAACATCGCCACCTGTTCGATGGCTTTGCCGGTGGCAACAAGGAGCTCGTCAAAACATCTCTTGCACACAGACTACATGGTATTTACCCTGTCATGCAGAAGACTAGCCGCGAGTCGCTCATATTTTCAGGGTAATCATGGCCGGGTAGCATTGCGGATTCAAAACGACAGACTGGTGGGCTAGTTGGTACGACATTATTTACAGAGTAGCGCAGAAGCACACGGACGGCGAAAGAAACAGACGGGACACAGCGCTAAAAACTGAGTGTTTGTTGCGTTAGGCGCCTATGTCAGTTGAACTCGCTAGGTTGGTTTGTTTGTGTGTCTTCCTTGTACATTCCTTTTGTGTGGTCATAATATATATATATATATATATATATATATAAGTATACATATATCTGCTCTCGTCTAATAAACACTTAGTTCTTAGTACCGTGTTCCGTCTGTTGCTTTCACCGTCCGTGTGCTTCTGCGCTATATACTGCGTAAATAAAGCATTGTGGACTTCTTTATCATGTGCGAAGCTTCTTCAACCTTCCCACTATCCAGCAGTGCGTCCAGTTCATGGTCTGCATCTTCAATGCTGATGAGAAGTGTCAGATCACCCCCTTCACAGTTGCCACTGCTGGGAGCTTTGACCAAATCGTTGACACTAAGACAGTTCACGGCAAGCAAAAATTGGGCAGCAGTACGATAGTATCATCCAGATACGAAACAATGTTTTCGAACCATTAGTACACATATAGACTTGCTGCAGCACAAAAAGAAACGAACGTAACTTCCCACAGGTCAGGGCGGGCGGCGTCACTGAAGCAGCCGAGCAGGCGCGACTCGCATCGGGCGACGTGTCAACGACAGCGCGCGCCCCCTCGCGGTTCCCTGCCGGCGGCTTCAATGCGCCCCATAGGCGCTGCCTGTCGCTCGGCACACTTCCCCATTCTAGCCACTGTAAACGGGGATAGCCGATATTCTAGTTGACATTAAGCGGAAGAAGTTGAGCTGGGCAGGCCATGTAATGCGTAGGATTGATAACCGGTGGACCATTAGGGTTACAGAATGGATACCAAGAGAAGGGAAGCGCAGTCGAGGTCGGGAGAAAACCAGATGGGGTGATGAAGTTGGGAAATTTACAGGCGCAAGTTGGAATACGCTAGCGCAAGACAGGGGTGATTGGAGATCGCAGGGAGAGGCCTTCGTCCTGCAATGAACATAAAATGTAGGCTAATGATGATTCCGGTCCGAGCTTGAGAATGTATCGAGGAGCTGACGCCGAAAATTGCCCCACGTTTGGAAGCTCGCTTCCCTGTTCTCGTATCATGTGCGAGTGCTGTTTTCTAGCGTGTAATAAGCATGGACGAGTTTTTATTGTTGGTTCCAGCGATTGACCAAAGCGACACGCTCGTACTGATCGAACCAATCCTCGACATCTTCAAAAGCATCGCCATGGAAGATTGTGGAAACGCGAGACTGTTCAATAGTCACCTGGAATGGCTCGTCGCCGTCTGTGAAGGAGGGAGATTCGCCGATAGTGTAGGAACTGCCATGCTGGTGGGAGTTGCAACGGGAATAAATTCCGGGCTCAGGCCGAGCAAGCACCGACTGAATTGGCGGACTGGAGTTGTTACGAGAGGTGGAGCTTCCGGACTGGGTGTACGGGTCCCGATAGGGGTAGCCCGCATGAGGTTGCAGGATCCAGCACCTCCACCCGTGTCGCAACGTCAAAAACAGAGGTCGCAGAGCACCGATCAAAAGGAACAGCAGCAGGTCGTCTTTTGAATACTGCGTGCTACCGGGACTTCTTCACTGCGCCTCGATAAAAATGCTGATGCATACTCGCATTGTCCTCTTCCTCATTGGAATACAGGCGCGGCAATATTTAGAAGTATTTAGAGGAAGTTCGAGCCACACCAGCCTAAATTGTCACGAACTGAATTTTCTCGTTGAATTTGGTGTTTGTCTGGCTCCTAATGTATAGGCAAAATGTAGGGTGGACTTACCCTTTCTTTATATATCATGTGAAAGTACGTGGGATGCCTGGTGGGTGCAGGCAATGAAAACAAACCACCTTTTCACGGTGATTTAAAGAGGAGTTAACAAAATTGGTAGTACAATAAATATACTGAAGAATAACGTGATTTCCCAATGTTCTTGCTCTCATTTTCTGCAGACCTTCCGGGCGGCAAACCAAAGGTATGCTGCAGCGACCAAGGCTTTTGCCGCTGTGACCAGATGTATGGAATCAAACCGATACGCTGCTTCGGATGACTTCCGGGCATTCATGCAAGATCGCGGAATCATGTGGCCGCTTAGTGCCGCATCTTCAAGAAACACCACTCTTTTCGACGTTCTAGACGTCGTCCTAGATTTGGCCGTCAACTGGAGAGTGGGCCTCTGGTTCGACATTGTCGTGTCCCAAACAGCTTGGCACGACGGCACTCCTTTAGTCGTCATCGGGGAGCCCGGAGACCTGGTCGTCCTGCGCTTGGAACAGCTGGCGCTATTCGACGATGTGACGTATGATAACACCGTCCGGCAGGTGGCTCTCTATCTCAGCGGCGGCAAGGTTTCCATGAGCGACGCAGCCCTAAAGGTGTTGCTCCTGGACGAAGCAGCTTTCAGAGCAATCGTGCTTCGCACGGACCAAGACGAAGACAGACGTGATGGCTTCGATGTCCTGGTGCCACTCAGTAACATCACACATGTTTTCGGAAACGTCTTGTCAGTGACTGATTGGTCGAGACTTCTGGACAAGCATCTCAGCAGTGCCATTAGCAATGTCTCCAATGCTACGAAGCTGCTCTTTCTGCGCAAGAACCGATTCAGTCGACTCGGTCATCTTGTTGGATTGTTTCCTGCTACGAGAGTGCTGGACGTCGTTGGATGGACATTCTCGTATTCATACGCTTGGATGGTGAACGCCGACTTTGACTTCCCGGCGCCGTCAAGCACCGCTGGTAAGCTCGAAACGAATGTTTTGTGCTTCGTCGCGGCGCAAGAATCATTCGGCATAGCGCAGGCGGCGCCCATTTTTCGAGACGCGTTCAATGCCGGCGAGAAGTGGAAGGTGACGACGGTGCTGGAAAAGACGTCGATGGCGTTTGTCGACCACGTGGTGGCGTCGACGGCGATATCTGATTTTACAAAGACAGAGGCTGTGGCGAAGATCAACTCATTGGCGTGGAGTTACTGGATATGGCCATTCGATCCTTACCTACAGGTTGATTCTGCGCTAGATGCGCTGTACGCCAACTTTTCGGAGAAGTCCGCAAGTGTCTTCGAGTCCTGGATCCAGTCGAAGAAGGCTCTCAGGGCGGCTCTCGCAATTCCGCACTACGAGCGTCTGATGACGTCGAGGTGAGGAGCTCCTATGTTAATCTCGGGGAAATGCAAACGATGTTTGTCGGGTAAGACAGAAGCGCTTAATTGTTAGGGTGCACCATCTTTTCGAATATATTTGCTGGAGCCGTTGACACACGAATGCCTAGAAGCGGCCTTATTGCACTTAATTGATATTGAGGTAGTTCTATCCCTTTTAACGAATTAGCACTCAATGAATGAGGTAGTTTCACAAAGACGGCGGTGGTAACAAAAGTGGTTCCCTGTGCCACTTTGTTTAGTCTTGTGTGGCATTGTTGAAAATAGTGGTGTTTGGTATTTCTAGTTTACATAAAACAGCAGAATTGCTGAAAAGTCAGCCATTCTTTTTTTTTCCTTTTTTTTTAGTCGGGCTCGATTATAGGCGTCGGGTTCCAAAGCGACGGCAAAAGTTATGTCGTTACACGACGAGTTCCATGCTGAGCTCTCGTTGTAAGCTAGCTGTTGCAGACCGGTATCAAACCACCCATCTATACCACTCCTCAGCATAATGGCACTCGCGCTGAGTCACTGCAGTGGGCAAACGCCTGTAGACGGATGTGGAAATGCGTAGCGTTTGTTTCTCTGCGACTCGGGGCAGTCATGAGTGACACCAGTGAGTAATTACTCTGTGCAATCATATGTTGGCGAGCTCTTGTCGGGCAAGCAACGGCAGTGCATAAAGTTTCGTGTTTTCGTACGTTCGTCCTCAACCCACCAGTGCCTATGAGTGTAGATATATATATATATATATATATATATATATATATATATATATATACACGAAGCGACACGCTCCAGCGCGAGCGTGTCTCGCGAAATTGTACGCATACATATATATATATATATATATATATATATATATATATATATATATATGCGTACAATTTCGCGAGACTTGTGAGGCCGTTTGAAGGGCGGTATCTCTGGGGTTTTCTGTAACAATTGTTTCTGTTGCTAAATGTGTCGCTATGACATACTGCCAACCTTGAATACGCTGACTTTTAAGTAATACCGCAGGGTTGATGGGAACATGAATTATATTCGCGTAAACGCTTCAGAAGCCAGTGATGCGGTACCCTTATCGAAGGCATTCGAAGATAGGAATCAGCGGTACCCGTCCTTGTGCTATCTCCCTGACGCGATGATTCCACTCAAATCACACTATCACACCCTACTAATGTGCTTTTTGATTTATATTCACATCTCCCCGCTAGAACATACGCGTCAAACGTGTAAACAGCCGTGTCCAGTTTTCATGATGAAGCTGTTGCCTCGTCAAGTTGCATGATCACAGCATTTTTCAACTGTAACCGTCTTTCCTGTTGATATACAGAAACAAAAAGCATTCACTTACCATAGATTGCGAGACAAGTGCTGATGCCGTGGGGCAGTGCCACAGTTTTGACAGTATTATTCGTAACGTCGGGGCTGATGACGTCGTCCCTATATTGTACGCATCGCCCTTCGGGCTACAACACTGAGGAACTACGTTTGAACTTCCGCGCGGTCCTCCTAGCTTACCAGCACTAATCAAAGAACGCACGTAGACCAAGGACAGCAAAAAAGCACCCATCCTGTCTTGTGTGTCTCGCATGCAGTGAGCGCAACTATGGGTACGCCACAGACAGCGCCCAGTGACAAGGGTCATTGTCCCAGTGACAAGTGTCATTGTCATTGTCCATGCTTGTTCCTTATTCAAGCCTAATATTTGCTCATTTTGGGTGATGATGCGTCGGTAATACACATTTCTCAAATTGGCTCCTGTGTGACTCAAGACCTGTGGGCGCCGATGTTCTCCCTTTCGGCAGGTACCGGTGGCAGTCGGGAAGTGTGCGATACCTGTACACATTGAACGAACTTCGCTTCAGCCTGTCGGCACTGTTCCCTCCATCGTACTTTCGGCATGGCTCGAGTGCCATGACCTTTGCGGGGCTCGGGCTCAAGGTGGCCAGGCAAACAGCGCGTTCCTTGGACATGCACGGTCGCACCTGGGACAGTACGGGCCGCGAGAGCTCGTGGTGGCAGCTGGACAAACCTGAACAGCAGCAGTGCCGGTATGTCATTATGTTTACGCACGTGACCCCGCTTCCACGAGAACTCTCCCGAATACCGATGCCAGCCGCAATGGTATTCGTTACTATCCATTGCCTTAGCAGCCATTTTTCAAGAATGTATTCACTGTACACGCGCTTTTTACGTGTTACTGAGTAAGTAGCCAAAATATGTTATTTCGTCGCTGAGCGAAATGAACAGGTGCCGAATTCACAAAGCTATAAGTGATATTGGTTGTTGGCTATCTAGCTGCATGGGTTAATATTATGTCAAGCACCAGAATTGGTTGAATTTTTTTCTTACGAACAATATTCTTAGGGGCGTTTTTGACAGTATACAAGCCCGGGAAGAGAACATATCTTCAGATCGAAGGTGGCGCCCGGGGCATAGGTGCGAAAACATTCTTTTAACGCGACAGCGTAACGACCCCAATGTCACCCTATATATTTAGCTATCCCGTATATAATCCCGTATATATTTAGCTCTATATATATATATATATATATATATATATATATATATATATATATATATATATATATATGCTACGCCTTGATATGGCATGCGGTATATGCGGTTATATTGCCACAGCATTCTACACCGGTATATGCGGGTATATGACACACCTTGTCTTACATTCTTGACAAAATTATTCCTCGGAATTTTGCCGATGACAGCCCACAAACAAATGTCATGAAACAAAACACCGACAGTGCATGACTTTTATTATAAACCTTCTCAGACTGAAATATTAGAAGTGCGAAACAATAGCAGAAACCTGAAAATTGTGTAATTTATTTTTGGCGCGGCTGTGTACTACTTCCGGGATTGGCCCACGCAAGAGGCTGTGTTTCTACCAGAAAGGTCGCCTTCGTGCACAGTGTTTGCCGCCAGCGTTTCCCGGTAAACATTACGGTTACATAAGGTGCAGTTGCCGAGAAGTGTGTGAAGCAGTCAGGGATCTTTGAATTCTATCGCGTTCCACTCTTAAAGGCGAAGCTTAAGCGTCCTCCAAGTTTTACAGCGAAGCTGTTAAGGGCTCAGTCTCCGATGGTGCTGTCCGTGTGTAGAAAAAAAAAAACTCTCATTGGCCATATGCTGTATGTGCGAGTGAAAGCGCGCGAGGAACGCGCGCTTTCACGGGGAGCGAGCGCACGGCGAAGAGCAAACGCGACTTGTTGCGTCGCGCGAAAGGCCGTAGGGGTCTGGAGGAAGGGAGGGAGGTAGGGGTGGCGACGTTTGGCTGTGGCACCAAATTCGTATGTTGCGACCGGGCGCAAGGGGAACTAATGACTCAGTCACCCACGCGAAAGGAGGAAAGCGGGAAGGCAGCGCAGGAGGGAGGAATTGCGGCTTTTGCTCTGGGAGCAATTAACAGCGTACTTGTACTTTGCGCGGCGACGGGCGGTCACGCGCACCATATCTTGAAGCGATCTGCAACACTGCTCTTACCTTTATATATGCTGTGCTTTCGCCGCTCAGTTTCCGTTGAAGCAATAAACCGCATGAACCTTCACTCGCTGCTGTTTGTTGATAGGATATAAACATTAACAACCACCACGTCCGTGAGTGGCACTGGCCAACGCTTCCAGGTTTATATCTAATCATCACGACGAGCATCATCATCGGCTTATTTTTATGTTCACTGCTGTATGAAGGCCTCTCCTAGTGATATCCAATTACTCCTGTCTTGTGCTAGCTGATTACACCTTGTGCTGTAAATTTCGTCATTTCATCATCATGATAATGATCATCATCATGATCAGCCTATTTTTATGTCCACTGCAGGAAGAAGGCCTCTCCCTGCGATCTCCATTTACCCCTGTCTTGCACTATCTGATTCCACCTTGCGTCTGCAAATTTACTAACTGCATCACCCTTAATTCACCTTCTTAATTTCATCACCCCACCTAATTTTTTGTCATCCTCGCAAAGGTCGGTATATTGTGAATTGTAGCTGATGCCCGAAGCTATTTATTTACAGGGAAGCTAACGGAGTCCAAAATGGCGGCACTATATCAAGCGGGAACACGTCGTCTTCCTTCTACTCAGTGCAGCCACACTGTCCCGGCTGTTTCGTATCATCAACCCCGGCATTAGAAGCACCGTCCCGGTGCTTAGGCTACATATGCGCGGTGAAAGGGGGGGTATGGCTTTAGTCTCGCCACATGAGCGATGTCACTTGCAGGTGACGATGACGCTGCGAGGTCGGCGGGAATGATTTCATACGTGACATCACTTGTCGTACCACACGGTATGGGCCAGTGTAGCGCGACAGCAGCTTTTCGGAAAGGCCCACATGACAGAAGGGTGACCAGAGAAGCACCAGAGAACCCGGAGAAAAGTGCACGTCACGATGGTGGAAATCATAGAGGCGTCTCTGATGCTCCTGTGAGGACTCGAGAAGGGAGCGGGTGAGCTGGCGTGCGTGGTCGGCGTGTGCGATCGCGTCGCGGGTGTATTCAGTGGCTGAACGTGCGGACGAGGGCAGCAAAGTGTCCAAGGGCCACACCGTTTCTCGGCCACATAGGAGATAGAATGGTGAATAGCCGGCGGTGTCCTGACGCGATGAATTATATGCGAACGTCATATATGGCAAATGAAGATCCCAGTCGTGATGGTCTGCCGCAACCTACTTCGAAAGCATGTCGGTGATGGTCCGGTTGAGGCGCTGCGTGAGGCCGTTGGTCTGTGGGTGGTAGGACGTGCTGAGCTTGTGCTTTGTCGAGCAGGAGCACAGGATGTCCTCTGCGACTGCCGAGAGAAAGCTACGGCCACGGTCAGTGAGTAATTAGACAGTTTTAGTTTAACGTTTCTCGACTTACGTACGCTAAACGCAAACACTTTACGGGACGTTAGGGTGTGCGTCGCTTAAGGACTTTTAGTTTAACGTTCGAGAACGTAAACGTAATATAAAACGTAAGCGGACGTAGCGCCATCTCCTACCTAAATCAACTCCTGTCTTGGCTACAAGCGAGTCATATGTAGACGAGGAAGTGGACAATCCGTTTATGTGTGCTCGAGAACGTCGCGAAAACGATTCAGCAGCAGGTTTCGCGTCGCACTTCCACAAACTCATGGAGCGCCCAAGTGTTCTTTGGGACCCTTCTTGCTTGGCTTACCTAAGCTGGCACGACATAGAAGCAATTACGATGCGGGAGCGCGAACCAAGACCCAGGTTGTATGCAGCCAGGAATGGGCTCCTCAACATTA
>NC_051155.1:148837004-148882501 GCF_013339745.2 Dermacentor silvarum | reverse complement strand
CGGGGAAACGCGGATGGCGTTCGGCAGCAGCTCTGCGCGTTGCCTCGTTGGTGCGTGCTCCTATTTCCTCTCTCGCTCTTCTTTCGTCGCTATCACGTTCTTTCTCTCTCCCGTGCCATAATTGGCGCTGAGCCGTGCTTCCTCAACGGGCTTGCAGAAAGATAGCGCCAACCTTTCCCTTTCACTCAGACCACTTACCACCGTGCATAGCGCCGCGGCTACGCCGCAATGCTTGACGTCCATGTCAAGGCAAACATGTGCACGGCACGGAGAGGAGGCGAAGCACACGCCGCTCTTCGAGGTGGTTGCTAGGCAACGCGTGGTGACGTCATCGCCAGGAGAAGTTTTTGTTCACACTGCGCGGTGCAACCAAGAGCTTAAACAGCTCCGCTGTTAAAACGCTACAGTTGCCGGGAAGCCTGCTAAGCAGTCAGGGATCTTTGAATGCTATCGCGTTCCACCCTTAAAGGCGAAGCTTCACCGTCCTCGAATTTCCTTAAATATAGACAGTTTTAGCAGAGCGTTCACGGTCCGCTCCGCTCAGACCGTCGTGTCCGAACGATTCGCGCAGAGCCGCTCAGCGGAACGCTAGCGGGAGCGCTAATGCGCGTGCGCACAATGCTCATATCGGCAGCGGAACGAAGAACGCTGCCCACGGTCCGCTACGAAGCCATTTGAGCGGTGCGTCTACTGGTTGCTTTGCCGTTTTACGGCTACGCTGAGCGCGCGTAGCCGGCGTCTCTGGCAGACGCACTTGTCAAACAGGCCAAATCAACGCAGTTCATGCAGCCAGCGGTGTGCGTGAAACGTTAGCGGAGCGGAGCGTAAGCAACGCTCTGCTAAAACTGTCTTATATTACGATGTCGTCCACCGAGAGTAATATCGCTGTTCGAGCCACTTTCCAAACCACACGGGAGCCCTATTGGTCTTGCATAACCAAAGTATGCGATCCGGGTTTTTCAGCACTTGTTCTTAAAATATTCCTTCAGTTTTACTGAATACTAAAAAGAAATGCGATCACTATTTATTGCTTTGCTCGGCATGCACATCTTTTAATTCAGTTGTTTGCTGATCGCAAACAATAAACACAACGGAGCCGGCTCTTTCTGCCAGAAAACTGCCGTTGATATGAAAAATATCTCGAGATAACAGACTTATCTACGACGGATGGCCTCTATGAATTTAAAGTCACCACGTTCATAGGCTACCTTCGAAAGCATGTTGCACTATTTTGCCCGAGGCCCACAAATGTCCGCCGTAATTTCATGCAACTTAAAAAATATGGCTGCATGGATTAACTTAAACGATAGCATGATATTGTAACGAATGACTCAGGACTTCTAGAGGTAACTATTTATTGGGGTAACTTGTGCCCAGCAAGTAATCAATTGAATAACTGCAGCGACCAACTCTGGGCTACCCAGCAAGCCTGCGAGGCGGCGAAGAGGCAAGACCTCGATGTCCCCCACGTGGGAGGCCTAGGCCCAGCCAGCTAAACTTCTGGTTTAAATAAAAGTTTGTTCCTCCTCCTGCAGCGTTCCAAGCAGGAGATCGAGAAGCCTTCTTTTCCTCGAGCGGCGCTCCACTTCTTCTTTTTTGACGACGGTCACATATATCCCCGTGCGTGCGGCGAATGCACGTGCCATTACGTCTTCGTCTTTGTTGTTTTCACTAATACGCCGTTGTCCTCTTGGAGGGCGCACGAACCTACGCGCGTTATTTAAAGACGGTCTTGTCTTGCGTCATTATTCCCTCTCCAAGAACGCATCGTCCCGATGCGTAAAGTGGCGAAACTGTTGACAAGCTGTTGTCCATACTAAAGTGGTATATGGCACTGAGTAGAGGTGTTTGGTACAACATTCACTGCCTGTCATAATATGGCTTCATTCTGACCACATGCACAATTTCTGTGCGACGTCGGCATCGTGATGAGGTCACTTGTCCTTCCGGTGTAACTTCGTAGTTTAAGGGACTAATGCGGCGAAGTACTCGGTAAGGGCCGAAATAACGGCGCAGAAGCTTTTCGGACAGGCCGCGCGTCCGTACAGGAGTCCACACCCAGACTCTGTCACCTGGTGCATGCTCGACTTCTCTTCGCCGCAAGTTGTACCGGTCGGCGTCAATGCGTTATCTTTGTTGAATGCGGTGTCGCGCCAGCTGACGTGCTTCTTCGGCCCTCTGTATAAATTCGCCGATTTCAGGGTTTTGTTCTGCACTGTCGTTTACCGGCAGCATTGCATCTAAGGGTGTGGTAACTGTTCGGCCAAAAACAAGCTGAAATGGCGTCACTTGAGTGGTCTCTTGCAATGCGGTATTGTAAGCGAATGTTGCATATGGTAGTATCTTGTCCCATGTACGGTGCTCTAAGTCTACGTAAATTGACAACATATTGGTCAGCGTCCTGTTCAGTCGCTCGGTCAACTCATTTGTTTGAGGGTGATAGGCAGTTGTTTTCCTGTGGCTGGTATGAGTTAGTTGCATGATGGACTGCGTCCTGTGGCTGGTATGAGTTAGTTGCATGATGGACTGCGTCAAATCCGCTGTGAATGCAGTTCCTCGGTCCGTGATAATAACTGCAGGGGCACCATGTCGTAGTACCACGTTGGTGACAAAGAATTCAGCCACTTCAATGACTGTAGCACTGATTAGAGAGGCTGTCTCGGCATATCGGGTTAGGTAATCAGTCGCCACTACAATCCATCGTTTCCCTGATGACGATGTCGGAAATGGACCAAGCAAGTCCATTCCTACTTGTTCGAATGGGGATTCTGGGGGTTCTATTGGTTGGAGGAGGCCTGCGGGTTTCAATGGAGGCGTCTTGCGTCTTTGGCAATCCCGACATGTTCTCACATAATGCTGCACCGAACTCAATGGCTTTGGCCAGTAGTACTTAGCATGAATTCGAGCGAATGTTCTAGTCACTCCGAGGATGGGTCATCGTGACAGGCTTCCAAGATTTCGTATTGCAAGGATGAAGGAACGACGAGTAAGAATTTCTCTGTGCTGTGCTCAAAATTTCTTTTGCAGAGGACGTTATTTCTCATCACATACGATGATAATCCCCGTTTGAAAACTCGCGGAACATGGACGGGGTGTCCTTCCAGGTGCCTGATGAGTAGAAGCATCTCGGCGTCAGACTGTTGATGTTTGGCCATCTCAGACGTGGTCACGGCTCCAAGAAACGGAAAGTTGTGTCCATCTTCCACAGGAGCAGACTCGACCGGAGCACGTGACAAGCAATCAGCATCACTGTGCTTGCGACCAGATCTATACACGACCATTCTGTCGTATTCCTGCAGCCTCAGACTCCATCTAGCAAGTCGCCCAGAAGGATCCTTCAGGTTTGCAAGCCAGCACAACGAGTGATGGTCGCTGATTGCTCGGAACGGCCTACCGTATAAGTATGGTCGGAATTTTCCTATGGCCCATATTACTGCGAGACATTCCTTTTCCGTTGTAGAGTAGCTAGTTTCAGCCCTCGAAAGAGTGCGGCTAGCGTATGCAATCACTCTTTCATCTCCGTTTTGCCACTGAACGAGGACGGCACCAAGCCCGAAATTGCTTGCGTCCGTGTGGATGTCTGTTTCCGCTTCGTCATCAAAGTGCGCAAGAACCGGGTGGTCTTGAAGTCGGCGTCGTAGCTCATTGAATGCATCTTCTTGTTCACTTAGCCAAATGAAAGGTACGTCTTCTTTCGTCAATCGCGTTAACGGCTCGGCAATCATCGAGAAGTTTTTGACGAAACGTCTGTAATAGGCACAAAGTCCTAAAAATCGTCTGACGGCCTTTTTATCCGTTGGTCTAGGAAACTTTTCTACTGCAGCGGTCTTTTCAGGGTCAGGACGGATGCCTTCAGAACTAATCACATGGCCAAGGAAAAGGAGCTCATGGAAGCCGAAGTGACATTTTTGTGGCTTATCGTCAGCCCTGCTGAACTAATAGCGTTGAGCACAGTCCGTAGTCGTTCCACATGCTGATCAAAGGTGGTAGAAAAAAATAGTTGCAGTGGCTTAGCTCGGCTATGCCAGGATATACGTAGCGTTAGCAAAGGTTCAGCTGAAGGTCCGAGTCGCATTGGCGCTTTCGCTGAGTTTCACATATATTCAGTCGATCGGCGAGCCTTGACGTCATCGACGGCGTTTTGTTGTTGCTGCAGGGGTGGTCGGGCACGTCGCTCAGCCTCCTGGCGACGCCGCTTTGCTAGACGTTCGTCCCTTTGCTCCAGTGTCTCCGCAGCACGTTTAGCCTTCTTCTGTTCATTCCTCCTACGCTCAACCGCTAATTGCCAGGCAACTACTTCGGGATCCGATGAGTCAAGCTTCTCCGTTCTTCTGCGCTGTTGAGCAGCATTTGCGCTCTCCTTCTCCATGGCTATACCACACTGGCAAACGCCAGTCAGAAGCGCAGCTGCTCCAGCGCAGTGTGAGACGGCGACTGCACAGCGAGCGCGCGCCGGCGCCAGTGCGTCTACCACGGCTACGACGTCACTCCTCTGGAATGCGCAGACCGGCAGCGGTGAGTCGCGCGCGGCGGCGGCGGAGTGCGTGAGAGGTGCCGGCTCCGGTGGCTCCGGTGCGCAAGCCGTGTGACATCACTGATCCTTGTGCATGCGCAGCACGGCTCTTGATGTGCCGCGCGAAACGGGCTTGGCTAGGCCAGTGTAGCTAACGCTACAAAAATCACGACATCGTCAAGATAAACGAGACAGGACTGCCACTTTAACCCGGATAGTACAGTGTCCATCATCCGCTGAAATGTGCCAGGTGCGGAACAGAGGCCGAACGGAAGTACCTTGAATTCGTATAATCCGTCTGGTGTGACGAACGCTGTCTTCTCACAATCTCTTTCGTCCACTTCTATCTGCCAGTATCCACTTTTGAGGTCGAGAGAGGAAAAGAATTTCGCATCCCGTAGTCTATCAAGGGTGTCATCAATCCTCGGAAGTGGATAAACATCCCGCTTTGTGACAACGTTCAACTTTCGGTAATCCACGCAGAAACGCAAGGTCTGATCCTTTTTCTTTACCAGTACTACGGGCGAAGCCCACGGGCTGGTCGACGGTTGAATTACGTCGTCTCTCAGCATTTCTTCAACTTGGTTTCTGATGACCTCTCTCTCCTTCGGTGGAACTCGGTAGGGATGCTGGCAAATAGGACTGACAGCTTCGTCGACAATGATACGGTGTTTGGCGATGGATGTTCTCTGGACTTTGGATGACGTTGAGAAACACGTGGCGAATTCTGGTATAAGGCTTTCTATTTGCTGCTTCTGGGTCGGCGATAGTGCTGCTTCGATCTTGATGTATGCAAGTATGGAGTCTAAGTTGTCAGACTTGAGTGGTGCAGCCTCGGAAGGGTTCAAATCCATTATCTGGACATAATCATTAAGGCGGGCAATCACAGATCCCTTCGCAATGTGCTGGACTTCATTTACAAAATTAGTGACAAAGACATTCGAACACCCACCACGCAGCCGAACAAGACCTCTGGCCATACAGACCCCTTCTTCGAGTAAGAGGCCAATGTAATTACTGTCTGCAATTCCTTCATAGTCGCTGAATACGTTGCTTCTTACGGCGACAGCTATGCTGGATCTTGGGGGTATCGTGACGTCGTCGTCTATAATCTGGAGCGCATCAAATTGTTCTTCACACTCGAACGTAGCGATGGCGTGCTTCGTTGAGAACGGCACACAAGATTCCTGCAGGTTGATTACTGCACCGTTCACCTGCAAAAAGTCAATTCCAATAATTAAATCTCTTGAGCATTCTGACAGGACAATGAAAGTAGCGACGTATGTGAAGCCACGTATTCCAATTCTGGAAGCCCGCCTGCCCACCGGGTCGATAAGGTGTCCTCCAGCTGTTCGAATTTGTGGTCCCCTCCAAGGAGTCAGCACTTTCTTCAGTCTTCTGGCAAGTTCTTTACTCATAACTGAATGGTCTGCGCCTGTGTCTATTAAAGCAGTAATTTCGTAGCCGTCTACAACCACACACAAATCGGACGTAACGTCACTGTTTCCGCAACTGCTCTCGCGTCTGTCGTTACATTTCGGGGTCAGCGCTGGAGGCTCTGTTCTTGCGTCGACAGCGGCCTTACCTCCACAAGTCGCCGGTATTAGTTTTCCCGTCGCGGGCTTTGGGAACTTCGCCTCGGGGAGCTGGAGGATGGACGCGGACTCGGTGATTGATACCGCAGTGGTACGGTTGACCGAGGTTGGTGTTGCTGTGAAACATGAGGGATTTGGCGCGTTGGCAAATACTCCCGGATTTCAAAAGGGCGTTCACCGTTTCTTGGGCAAAGAGCGTTTACGGAAAAATCCCGAAGTCCCGCTCTGCGGTACTCGCACATCTGGTAGAGATGACCAGCTTCGCCGCAGTGGTAGCACAGTGGGACTCTATCCGGAGTGCGCCATATGTCAGCCTTCAGCAATCTCGTCTCAGGCGGAGGTGGCGCGAACTGAGGTTCGGGTACATGGGTAGGTGCCGTGACGAATATACGTCCAGGCGTTCCTCTGAGTACCTCGGCGTACGATACTGTCGGCCGTACCATTGGTGACGCTTGTGGCTGTGCTTGTGGGTGCTGTTCGCGGACTGCTTGTCTCACTTCTTCACGGACCACTTCTGCCAATGAAGAGACGGCTGTAGGGCCATTGTTCAGCTGTTGCCTTTGGAGCTCTCCTCGAACCACAGACCTTACGAGTTCTCGTAAGACATCAACGCCGTTCCCAAACACCGCTGATATGGCGTCCACAGAGGCGATATTCATATCGCGGTTGTAGAGCCTCGCTCGCTGTTGGAGTGTCCTTTCCATAGTTGTCGCCTCAGCGCGGAATTCGGCAACGGTGCGTGGAGGGCTTCCAACCAACCCGGCAAAAAGCTCCTGCTTCACACCGCGCATCAGATGCCGAAGCTTCTTGTCCGCGCTCATGCTCGGATCGGCCCGGCGAAATAAGCGGGACATATCTTCGACATACATTGCCACGCTTTCGTTGTTTTGTTGGCTTCTTGCTTGCAAAGCGGCTTCAGCTCTTTCTCTGCGGTCTGTGCTCGAATACGTAGCCAGCAGCTCCCGTCGGAAGTCATCCCACGACCGGAGGGCAGCTTCATGGTTTTCAAACCACGTTCGTGCAGAGTCTTGTAACGCGAAATAAACGTTGCGGCGCTTCCGGTCTTCATTCCATCCATTATAGTCTGCCACACGCTCAAAGCCTTCTAACCAGTCCTCGGCGTCTTCAAAAGTGTCGCTGTGGAAAGGCTTAGGCGTCATCGGCTGATCAACGACGACGCGGGTTGAGGCGGTCTGGGATGTCATTTCGGTATTGGCTGCTGCTGCTATTCTAGTTGGCTCCGTCAAAAGGGAAAACTCGGGTCGCTCACCACGTAGGCGACGGCTCGTGCGCTGGTGGACAGGCGTGAGCTCGTTGGGTCCGAGTTGGCGTGGCTCCGGGCTGCTTTCTTCAACTCGAATGGGGCTGGAAATCATACCCCGCACCTCCACCAGAATTGTAACGAATGACTCAAGGACTTCTAAGGTAACTATTTATTGGGGCTAACTTGTGCCCAGCAAGTAAATAAATTGAATAACTGCAGCGTTCCAAGCAGGAGATCAAGAAGCCTTCTTTTCCTCGAGCGGCGCTCCACTTCCTCTTCTTTTTTGACAACGGTCACATATATCCCCGTGCGTGCGGCGAATGCACGTGCCATTACGTCTTCGTCTTTGTTGTTTTCACTAATACGCCGTTGTCCTCTTGGAGGGCGCACGAACCTACGCGCGTTATTTAAAGACGGTTTTCTCTTGCGTCAATATGTTCTGCTAAAAACGCGCACCTTAATTTTCTTACGCGGTTAAATGGCACGTGCTTGCCCATAGATGGTGGCACGTTATCCATGTTCACGTGCCGCATAGATTTAAGAAGGAAGAAGCAGCTCATGATCTCGTGCTGTCGGAGCCCCTTTTTCATTCTGGGCTGTAGGTAGAGGACGATTGCACTCAAAGTAACGCAGCTACTGTTCAGAAGCGGCTCGCCAAGAAGAACAACGTGACGTCTGGTAAGCACGATGTTTTCGCGTTAAATAGACGCGCAAGTCCGCTGCGTAGGTACAGATATTTTGCTATCCTGCTTGGACAACAGATTCAGCGTGTTAACGAGCAGTCAAATTTGTTGGAATGCGTAGCACAGTTCCCGCGGACCAAGCGAGAAGCGTTGTGCCAGTTGGTGCCACCGGAAAAGTAGCTTGCGCTCTGCTTTACGTCGCTAGCCAGACATACCGGTTATTTATGTCATACTGTGTGTTGTCTTAGTCATCCCGCTAGACACTAATCTCAGGAGATGTAGAAAAAAGACGGTTTTATCCTGGAGACACCATAAACTAGTACAAGGCCACACAGGCGGGCACACAGCTACGTATGAGGAGAAGAATAAACTTTATTTCTCCAGCGGTTATTGCTGTTGGTGCCCGGGGCTAGGTATGAGCAACGTCGCTTCTCTTCGAACCTTCCGCCTACGTGTAGTCCAGGCGCTGCCTAGGTTTGCCTGCACACAACGAGAGGAGCGCTCCAACAGAGGGTGCTAGTAATGTGGTAACATGTGACCGGAGAACACGTTTGTACAGTGTCGATTGCGGTAAACTATCTGAAAAATATATATATCGTAATTTGGCATTAGGTTGAGGAGAAGCTCCACAGAGGCGCTGAATAATCCGGCTGCAATATGGATCGTCGCGTTGACATGCGAACTGAGTGCAATGATTGGAAGATGCCGGGTTAGTAGCAGCTAGTGTTGATAACACAAGCGACGATGCGGCGTTATCATCACGGGGCGAAGATAAACGGCGTCTCACGAAGATGAAAGTGGCAGGGGGCAGCGAGAGAGAGCGTCGGCATCTTAATGTTTTTTGCCAGACTTATACACAACGTCAAAAGTGCACTCTTGCAAACGGAGTATCTAGCGGCCAAGGCGTCCAGAAAAGTGTTTCAGTGATGATAACCAGCATAAGGCGTGGTGGTCGGTAATTACAGTGAAGTGTCGTCCATAAAGGTATGGTCGAAACTTTTGTACGGCCCAAACTACTGCGAGACATTCCTGCTCGGTTATCGCATAGTTCTGGTCCGCTGGCGTGAGTGCGCGACTGGCATATGCAACAACGCTCTCTCGAGAAGTGCTATCACTCTGTAGAAGGACCGCACCGACTCCATGGCCGCTAGCGTTGGTGTGCAGAAAAGTAGGACCGTTCTCATCGAAGTCACGGCGGACTGCGTCTGATGTTAATGCACGTTTTAGGGCTTGGAAAGCAAACTCACAGCCATCTGACCAAGCGAAGGCAGTGCCCGAGGTGAGCAGCTTGTGCAGTGGTGACGCAATGGCAGGAAAGTGGTTGATGAAGTGGCGGAAGTAAGACGCCAGGCCAAGGAAACTTCGTAATTGCTTTTGATTTTCTGGGCGAGGGAAGCGAAGCACCGCAGCAACCTTATCGGGGTCTAGTCGGACGCCATCTTTACTGACAAGGTGACCCAACACTTTGATGTACTTGCTGGCGAAGTGGCACTTTTTTGTGTTGAGCTGAAGTTCAGCGCTGGAACGGCATGTCAAAACTACGTCCAAACGCTCAAGGTGCTGACGTAGATTAGAATAAAAAATAACAATGTCATCGAGATAACACAAACAAGTTTTCCACTTGAGGCCACGCAAGACAGTGTCTATCATCCGTTCAAATGTTGTAGGTGCGTTGCATAAACCAATTAGCATTACGTTAAACTCGCAACGCCCGTCCGGTGTTGCAAAGGCTGTATTGTCCTTGTTTGCTTCGTGCATAGGTATATGCCAATACCCTGACCGGAGGTCGAGGCTTTAGAAATATTGAGCGCCCTGAAGGGTGTCAAGGGCCTCGTCAATTCGTAGCATCGGATATACGTTTTTGCGTGTCATCTTATTAGCGGCTCGATAATCGATGCAAAATCGAACAGAGCCGTCTTTCTTTCGGACCAACACAACTGGCGACGACCATGAGTTAGACGAACTCTTCTAACGTGGCAAGCAGAGCTGTCGACCAAGCCCTTTCTACCATAGTCGCAGTGGGTTGAAGTAAAGCTTGTCTCCTCTAATCCCCGATTCTGTATTCCTTAAGATCTGCCAGTATTCAAGTAGCTTTATAAAATTTTATGTATTTCCAGAGTCATTTGCTAATTTCTACCGTACAGTGTGGATTCGCGATAGTTCAGTCACAATCATGGGCACTGCAGACATTTTTATTGCTTGGCCTTGAGCTCCGTGTGGAATGCATTTTCTTTTAGTTCCTGTTATCTTTATTGGACAGTTTTGCAGCAAGTTTGTTTAGAAACATTTCTTTTACACGATAGAAGAGCTTGACATTAAAAAAGTGTATATTATAGACGAAATTTGGGGTGGTTTCAAAGAGACTACTGTTTCGCTGTTTTTGTTGTTGGATTCTGTTAACCCTTTAATCCTAATTTAGAGAAAATATTTTAAATAATATACATACTCTAATTATGTAGGGTAGTGAGGCGGCAAATAAAACAACCAATCACATGTATGTAATTTGAGACTGCAAATTGCTTTGGGAAGTCTAATGAAAATACAAGGAGATTCGAAGCTAACTTGTAGAAGGGGCAAAAAGACATTCTACAGTACCCTTAATCTCAAACCTGGCTGAATCGTTGTATACGTGGCTAGTGAAGCTTTAACGCAAAAGTAATGTGTAATACGGTGGGAAAACATAAACGCGATAGACACACGTAAATTTAACACGTTACGTTGTACTGGCTGCACTCCCACCTGAAAAGCGTCCTTGCATGCGAATCTTTTTTCGTGCACTTAAGCCCGAGCACATTGCGATACGTCTTCTCAAAGCGAACCCCGAGTGAAAGATTTTAGTGAAGCAATGCTTTACACTCTACGACAGGAACTCCACCCACAGATTATCTACCTATTAAGTTGCCAGCGTATACGGATGGACCACGGAACGAAGAAGAGCAGCACGGACCCCGAGCAGTCCAGTACAGCTGGCAACTCGTCTACTAAGATTCTCAAGAGCTCGACAGATTCTGCGTCGGAGCTGGCGAAGAAGCAACCGACGGCTGCCCATGACATATCGAAGGGTCATCCTGCTCATCACAAATCCATTGCAGTGACGTCAACCGCGAAGCCGGTGCAACATCCATCTCCGCAGTCCAAGGAACTGGCAGCCGGAGGAACCGGGCTGACAGACAAGGTGAGTATACATAAGGTACTGGCTGAGTAGCACTCTATCTTTAACACGTCGCAAGCGGCTACAGCTTGGGAACTGTACGTAATTTAGTGCGGCCTGATTTTACGAGAACAGCTTACATGTAGGGTGCGCTACAAGCACTCCATGATCCTGCCCCAGAAGAGCCTACCCCGGTATCGTGCGTCTATGCGGTCATTTTGAATTACTACAAGGGACCCAGGCGGATCTACAACCCTCCCCATAAGAAACTAACAAAGGAGAGGAGGGGGCTGTCAGCGGGCGCTTAATCCAGACTGGCACGTACCCCAACTTACACAGTCTCAACAAAATTCATCCAACGGCAAACCCCGTGCGTTGCCCATGGTGCTCTGAGAAGCCAACCCTTTTTACACACCACCTGGACATGCCGGGCCATGCCCGGACTGCCCCTTATAAACCAAGTGAGTGTGGAGCAGTGGGAGGAGCTGCTGGCCAGCGACAGCCTTCACGATCAACTCGATTTGGTCGACAGGGCGCGCAGAGCAGCAACTGCCTGTGGCACCGTGGACTGAGGGCAGCCACCTCCGCTTGAATGGGTCCCATGAACCAAGTGGGCCGCCCAGAACAACACCACTTATTCCGTCAAATAAATGTTTTTCTCCACCTCTTCCTACGGTTTTGCCAGCCCACCGCAAATCACCGAACGCATCTCCCAACAAAAACATGCTTCGTGACAGGGTCGCAAAATTTCAGCCCCCAATATTGCAATACGCCTTCCCTCTCTGCTTCCGTGCTCAGAAATATTGGACGCCGACATTGAAAGAAGCTTGGTCTCCAGCCTGACGTCACGCAAAGGAGCGAACGTTAGCTGGCGCCTCTATGAAAATTCTCATCGAGTTCAACATGCAGTGTAGTACTTGCCGCTGCGTTCTTATAGCATCTTCAACTGCATGGTCGTTTCGGAGTGCTCTACATCGCTCTCTCTAGCAGCATCGTCTTAGACAAGTCGAAACAGAGCGCGCTCCTTGAATTCGGCTGGTTCTTTTCGATCGCTCTCTTTTCGAGCGGTCAGAGCGGTTCCGCCACGTCATCAAAACACAGCGTCGCCTCTGTTGGCGACGGACCACCCCATGCTGGTGTATCAGCGAACGCTCGTCTCACCTGCGCGTTAGCCCTTTTTTCCTGCAGCGCCGGAAGCTTCAGCTAGGCGATGTCGAATGTTAGGTAGTCACATGGTTTCGCCTCCGCCATTTACTCCTCCGAGAGTGAGTCAAATCTTCCACTTGCGTGCTGAGTGGAGGAATGCTGGATCTGCTCGACTCTGATTCGGAGGATGGAGGCGACCAGTCGACGATACCGTTAGACTGTCACTGACTCTTGAGTGCTGTGCTTTTGCAAATGATAAGAGAAACAAATCGCCACTGCTCAACATTCAGACTATTGTTGAATACGACAATCAATTGTCCGTCGCCCTGCGTGATTATAACCGTAAATCAGAGAGTTATATAGACATGTTGCCGTCTGCATTGCTTTGTAGATTACGTAACTGTTCCTCGACAAAGAATTCCCTTCTTATAGCACTTATGTGCAGATTCCCTGAGCGAGTACTACGGAGAACAACTGCAGAACTTCTCTGAATTGTAGTCGGTCGTGTAGCGGGCTGCAGGTGATTCATGGACGGAACAATGCATGAAATGCCCGCTAATAGGATCTGCATATTATGGTACAAATTAAACAACTACATGCACATGCAAGGGCAATACTTTTCCTAATTTGTAAGAGCAACAGTAAGAGCTTAGTTATTTTTATGTAATACTATATTTAGTGGTGTTCGAAGTGCGTTCTGGCTGAATATTTTCCTACTACCTTAATATTGTACCATCTTTTATAATTTGCAGTCAGAGGCCGTAGCGGGCCAAAATTGTCTATCTGTCCATTTGGTGTAGGCATCAGGACCATAATGCACGTTACACTGTTACATCTGGCTGCCAAAATATCTGTACTGGTGCATGTCTCTGGTAGTCGTCAGTAACAAGTTGTCTATCCTCAAAATATTCGTCACGTCATCGTTAACACTTCGGAATCTTGTGCATTCATATTTACCGTTCGCGTGCAAATGCAATCGCATTTCAGTTGTGCACTATCTTTCCTTGGCGCTGCTTGTTTCGAGGCATTCCTGCCAGAAGCCACGACGTACGAATGTGTGGAAAAACATTTGAACGTGCAATTGCTACTGTTTCTTTCTCTGCCGCGAACCTTTGCGCATGCGCGAGGGCTGCGTAGTAGAGTTGGACTTTCGAAACGTTCTCGCGACATAGATGCAAACCGTGTTTGGTGTTGCATAAGAAACATGTATTCTTCGCAGGAATCGGTGACGTCC
Source organism: Dermacentor silvarum (assembly GCF_013339745.2). Taxonomy (NCBI): domain Eukaryota; kingdom Metazoa; phylum Arthropoda; class Arachnida; order Ixodida; family Ixodidae; genus Dermacentor; species Dermacentor silvarum. The sequence goes on along the minus strand of NC_051155.1, from coordinate 148,868,915 downwards.
ACAAAACCGTATCAATTTTAGAGAATACGTAACACCCCGATAAGTTCAAGAGAAGTTTTGAACATTCATGACTGCTGAGGCGCTTCTTCTTGCCTGTTACGCAGAAGGAGGCCGCAACTCTTGAGAAGGACATGAAGGAAGCCGGCAAGGACGTCGTTGATGATGATGATGAGCCGGCCGTAGACCCCCGCGAACCCTTGCCTGACAGGGCCGTCATCGACCGGCGAGTGTCCATGGGCGAGGTGTTACACACGGAGCCACCGCCACATTTTCTAGGCGTGAGTATGCTGAAGTTCTGTCGAGCTGAACAGGCACTGCTCTTGCGCTCTTTGTTAAACATTCTTACAAAAAACCTAGGGCCCGTAAACAAGAAGGCAAGGCGATGAAGTCTTTGTAGAAGTCTGCCTGATATTGCAGAAATCTGCCGTGAGAAGCAAGCTTGATATCATTAATGAGGATCTCATTCCTGGCGGGGTGAAAACTCGCCGTGGAGTCATGACAATTCGGTGTGCGAATATAGCTGACGGTTCTTGATTGCGGGTTGAGAACCACGGACCCGACCCAGCCCGACCCGGCCACGTTTTCGTGGACCTTGCAAAAATGTTACCGAGAGCGATCCCAGCCCGTCCCCGCCATGCAGCCGGAAATATAGGTTTCCGCACGTCATCGTTTGCTTAGCCGTTGCGTTAGCACACTGCCAAAGGAGGAGGACGGCGGATTCTCTAAGCATAGCGAAGCTAGTGCATTTTATAACAAAAACGGTCATCGCTCGGCGGTCCTATGGCATGTGTTCAACCATTCTCGCACACAACTAGAAGCGTTGTCACTGTGGTAAAGTCGCACGTGCCTGCAAAGGATGTCTCAATTAAAAGCAGGCTTTGCAGTGCACAGCTATCGCACTCAAGACAAGTGCGTTACGCTGCTGTACAGTTGCGTTGTTTTAGGTAACCATAGCACCATTTCTCGAAAGCCAGTGCATGGTTATGAGGACCCTAGGAGGCTCTTTCCGGTGTGTCACTTTAAACTGAGGGTTGTTACCAGTTTACGCTTTACTTTGCCGCATAGCCCGTTTATCTGTCCTGTTATTGAAGCAATATGCTACTTTTTTCGAATACAAGCTTCATAGCTAAAACAGCTTGCATGTAGCTGAGTACTGGTGAGAGAGGTAACCTTAGATGCATACAGGTCTGTTTATATTTAGTTTTGCTCATTGCTTTGAACTAGGAGTAGAGATAATTATTCAGTGAGTTTTGTCCATCTCACAAACATTTGCTGTCTCTAACGCCTCGTTCCCGATGCGTTTTTCTACCAGGATCGTCGCCTCGTAACTTTCCTGGCAAGAAACATGTCGCAGAGCGTTTGACTAGCGTTTGATCCTCTTCTCTTTTGCAGTGACACTTCATAAGCATCGTGGTCCCTGGCTTTCACGGGCAAGGGCGGCCCGTAATCAAAAGCGAGAAGAGAAATTTATTCGAAACGAGACAACAAATTTGTAGAAATAAATGACTTTTTCGATGCACCACGTGGTTTATGTTCAAATTCCGATACCTCATTCTGGCAGGCGCCGGATGGTGGCATCTTGGCCGCTATCATGGAGGCATGTCACGGTGTCGAGGACAGCGCCATGGAGCAGCTAACCGACCCTCGAGAACCGATGAGGCGGCGTGCCTCCTTAGACCGACGCGTGTCTCTCGGAGAAGTACTCCCTACCATACCGGCTCTGAGCTCTCCCCTCCGGAGTGGTTCGCTCGCCTGTGACCATGGCGTGAGTCTGTTTCAATTCAAGCTGGGAGTATACGTATATTTCGAGAATATACATAGCAGGGCGAGCTGGTTGGAATTCGTGACCGATCAGCGCTCATTGGGGGAACTATTGCGCGAAGCTGTCCCAATCTGTTTCTATAACATTTTTCGGTCCACGTCTCAGTATGACGGTGTCGAGCCCTTTCTTCGCTTTGTCACATCGCTTTGTCAATTCTTCGCTGAGAGTCTGTTTAGAGGCATTCTTAAGCGCCGTTGCACGCCGCCGCAATTTCCGACAGCCACCGCAAGCTAAACAAGGAGAAGCGGGCCAATCGGAGACACCAGCACCACTCTCCTCAACCGCTTATCTATTACATTCACTAGGCTAGATCCACCCCATCGAAAGCCTTTCCACTTACTCGTGCTCCTCGCGTCCTGCCAGATAATTATACAAAAAAAAAAACTGTCAAGGTAGGCAATGCTATTCGCTTTGATGGCAACGAAAAGCGACCTCCTATAAACGAATAGGGCGTTTGATCTGACTGTTCAAACAACGGGGCTGCGGGTAATCGCCCGATGCTTGCCTCGGTGTTTATATAATTTGACGCCAAAAGATTACAATACAAGCAAAATGGAATAATTTTACGCCATAGGGCCCCTTACCAAGACGACAACGAAGCACACACGCGCAACACTGCGCGTCTTTTCCGCGAGTTCCTGCAGATCATGCGCTGTTCGAATGAATATATATATATATATATATATATATATATATATATATATATATATATACGGACGCACATGACTGATGGCCTAGTGGTTATAGGGTTCAGTTGCTCAACAGCAACTAGAGCAGCCAGGCAAATGCCAAATTATTTCTGCAGCCGTTGATGTTATCCAGTGATTAAAAAAAAAGCAAATAGTGAAACACCCCACTAAGCTCAGCTAAGAAAGATGGGTGACCGTGACAGGTCAGGCTTAAGACGTCGCCTCCGTCGTGTGCCTTTTATTGCGATAGCAATTATATGGACACTCAAAAGCAGATTTCTGCCGTCGGCGTCGCCGTCGCCGTCGCCGTGAGGTTCCGTATGACGTCAATGGAGATGAAATCGTCGCCGCGCGCCGAACGCTGTATGCGCGAGTGAAAGGACGCGAGGGGCGCGCGCTTTCACGGGGAGTGAACGCACGGCGGAGAACAAACGCGCGTTCTGCGCCGTGCTGGCTTAAGGGCTGCAGAAGTAGGCGTCTCTTTCCTCCTTTACAATCACCATATATGTGGAGCAAACGCGCCTTCTTCCGACGCGCGAGAGGCCGTGGGGGAGGGGGGGGAGGGGGAGGGAAGGAAGGCGACGTTGAGTTGCGGCACCAAGTGCCTATTATTGCGATAGCAATTATATGGACACTCAAAAGCAGATTTCTGCCGTCGGCGTCGCCGTCGCCGTAGCCGTCGCCGTCGCCGTCGCCGTCGCCGTGAGGTTCCGTATGACGTCATTTGGAGAAGAAATCGTCGCCGCGCGCCGAACGCTGTATGTGCGAGTGAAAGGGCGCGAGGGGCGCGTCTTTCACGGGGAGTGAACGCACGGCGGAGAACAAACGCGCGTTCTGCGCCGTGCTCCCTTAAAGGCTGCAGAAGTAGGCGTCTCTTTCCTCCTTTACAATCACCATATATATAGAGCAAACGCGCCTTCTTCCGACGAGCGAAAGGCCTTGGGGGGGGGGGGGGGGGGGGGGAGGGAAGGCTGACCAAGTGCGTCCGGCAACAACAGTTCTTCTGCGTGTTGCCGGTGCCTGCATGTCGCAGCTGCTACTGTCATTACTCCGTATAGCTCTCTACAAATTTGCTATTTGATACTGCGAGAGGCTCCGAACAGTCACCAACGCCGCACGCATTTTGAGCGAACGCGGCAAAACGCTGATCATTATGTCCAAGTATACAGCTGATAAAGCTAATATCTTAGTCCGTTTAGCTCTCTAATTTGCTATCGCAATTGATGCTTCGCCTTTCAGGTGAAACTGCAACACCTTTTTTGTTCCATGAGTGACACGCCACCACGTTGCGTAGAAGTCAAGATTCTGCATGGTATTTTCTGTTACAAAGCGTTGCATTGGTCGTCAGAGTTTGCAAAAAACTGCGCTCGTGGTATATATGCTGCAAATCTGGAAGAGCTTCTAGGACACCTTACAATAGTTTTAGCTATGCGTGATCGCAGAGCGTCCTATAGTGGATGTCAGGTAAACAATGAATGAAGTACCTACTTCTTGAAACGCGTGATGCGCCACCTAACGTCCATCCCATCGAAAGCTTTTGTAAGATTCGGGAAAGAACGAAGAGGAGGTAGCTTGGTGTTATAACTGGAACAGCAGCGGTCTCGGTGCTCACGAACATGGATCGCCATGGATGGGCACAGTTGAACGCAAAAGAGCACTATGGGGACATCTACAACGGGATAAATAATGGCGAACCATAGCAATAAAAAAAAACCACCATGTCATGTCCCCGAGACAGCGCACTGCAACGTGCGCAAGAAGCCGAGAAGGTGTACAATGGCAGTAAGTACTTCCACAGACTCAGTTAGCGCTTACATTTATGCGGAGGAACGACGACGCCCGTACTATGGAGGTGATGTTCGCAAAACGAGACCAAAACAGGAACTTGGTTTAGCCATGAGAAGGCGGTGAACCATCAGACAAGGTAAAAACACTGTTACTGGACACGGGAGTAATTACGCTTACCTAATTCAGTAGACATTTACTGCTGTATTCTTGAAAGGTCACTAACGGTGCCATTACCGGCCTTTATGGACAACTGCTTCTATGCTTGTAGAGTAGGCAAACGCGGTGGTATCTGCATGATGCATGATAATGTACTCGCTCTGGCTACGTGTAAGACGGCATGCGAGATTTTGAAAGAAGTGGTACCGAGATATCTGCAGTTATTAGCACTGCGCCAAAAATGCGCAATTGCCTATATACTCAATAGATCTCGTTGCAAGATAAAGAAGTTAATGATTACAGTCATCCTATCAATAAACAACATGGAGGTGAATGTTGGCTTTAATATACAGACGTATATTGAGCATGTCATAACATTCGAAACTTGTGTGTCTAGTCTCTTTTCCTGTATTTAGGCTCTGTAGTCTTTCGTCCAAAAACAAAAATGAAAACAACCATTCGGTTCTCATTTCCGTCTCACCCTCAACGTCTTCCGAATTAATGTTGCTTTGGCGGGCAAATCTACGTCGGCGTCCATTCTGCTTACCTGAAAACTAATGTATTTTCCTTTTTTTGCCGCTGTAGCTGTTGTTTAGAGCGCTTTGCACAATGTGCTTTTCGGTCGTAAGAGCTTTTTGGTTGCCACTGGCCAGCGAGAACGGCCAGCGCCGTTCTCGCTAATACGTCTGACATCGCGATTGACTGAGGCCTGCTCTTGCCAACAGCTGTTGCGTAAAGACTTGTGCGACACGTGCCTTGGGAACGTATACACTATAAGCCTCGTACGCTAGATCAGTTTCTAAGATGAAATGCCAGCCAATCCTGACGCGGGACATATCTTTCGTCAAGGCGACCGACCAAAGGCAAGGAGGACGTACGAATGAAAATCTTTAGGAATTCGGCCCTTGATACTTTCTTTTCTGGGTTTTGCACAGAACGAAGAATGTCATTCAACAGCATGCTATACTTTGCAGGAAATTTTTTAGAAGGATTTCATTCAACAGCCATCTTGTACGGCGCAGGGAAAGGTACTTGAATGTCAAAAGAGTGTGATTCAACAGCATGTTTTTGTACGTTGCAGGAAGATGTACTTGATGCCCTAAGGGACGCACCGGATGTCATTAATGACAACGTGGACGAGCTGCGGCCTGATCCCCGCGAGCCCATGAGAAGGCGAGCTTCCATAGACAAGAGTATTTCTTTGGGCATGGTGGTGCCCACGGTGCTCCCGCCCCATTCTCCAGTCAGATCCGCCTCGAGCTCAGTGCAGCCCAGCGTGAGTACCTAAGGCCGGAATCAGGGCACGGGACCGCAATAGCATCACGACGAGTCACTGAGCGCAGACTGGCAAATAATCAAACTTGTTTCTAGTGACAAAACCACAACATCGTCGAAAGTGCAGGGACGTTATCGAGCAGTATGCCTTCTTTCTATTTAGCCTGCAATTTTCTGGGGTACTGGCTTCACTGGTAATGAAAAGAAACGTTTATCGCGAATTTATTGCGCTACAGGAAAAGCGTGCTTAGTAATGCTTTTGAGTGAAAGGTGCACTATAAATAAACAATCACTTTGCTTGACAAATTATACTTCTAGAATACTCAAAGGTTAAGCGCTACCGTGAGTTGGTTTGTTATAGTTGCTCCCGAGTGAAATAGCATAACACATTACATCGTGGGAGAAGACCACGTATCTCAAGGCAGTAGGCGACAGAAATGTAAGCAGAATTTAGTGGGGGAAAAAATCACGTAAAGACTCCTGTGCGAGTTGTCTACGTATGCGTAAGCATTGTGCCACTTGCTCATCTCCACGCAGCCCGGTGTCATTATGATTGTGATGAAACTTGATCCAACCAGTATAAACGACAGCGCTGTGGTGACACGAAATGATGCAGATGGTGGCGCAAGGTGCATTGATGACGTTCCGATCATTATTAGCCGTTCTCGCTCTTTAGCGCCTTATCCATTGGAATCGATTCATTATGAACATTGTGAACCATTATGAAATGTTAGATACGTAGATACGGACCAGTAAATAGCATCCGTCAAGTTCTTCGACCGCAACCACTCACCGCCAGATTCCGATCTTGGTGAGCGCTTACGCGTCGGACCAGGCTACCGGACCCGTCAAAAGTGTTGGCGATCCCACCTTCGTGCGCCGCGCATGAAGCGTTTGTCTCCCCCTGCGTGACGCTTCCCGAGATACTTCTGGAAGCTGGCACGGTTCGAGATCGTTGACCCCTGCTCCAGGAAAACCTGCCTTGCTACTCTGGAATGTCGTTCGAGAACCACCCGTCCCCTCCGGCTGAGCGCCTACCAGACGAGGAGGAAACGTCGCACGAAGGCAGCCATCGTAGAATAGAGCCCTTGGAGTGTCCCCATTGGCCGAACATGAAGCCACTTCCTCGGGCCCGTCGATTGGATGAAAATGACGACACCTGCACGGGCCTGACTATTGGAGGAAAGTGACGACACTTTACATACTCGATGATTGGCTAAAAATGACATGACCCAACGAACTGAAGGGGTTACAAGCCAGAGAAAGATCGAGAAGAGAGAGGCATCCTTCTTGCCGCGGTTCGCAGCGTCCGATTTGTTGCCGGCCGTCGATTACTTTTTACTGTTATTAACAGAAGGCCGAACCAGTGTGCTTCTGCCATCAAAAGTCTAGCTGCAATTACAGTCCAAGGCACTTATATGTGCTAGTAAGTTCGACTGGTTGGTTGTTTCCTGTCCAAGTACCTTTTATCTGAGAAATGTGGTTAGTGAAAGACATCGTTTTGGTTTTAGAAGAATTGAATACGTCAAGATCATTTTGTAAAGCTAGGGGGTCAGTGTCATAAGAAATGTTATTGTAAAACTCGCAATCAAAAGCGAATAATAAATGCAGAAAGAAACACGAGATGGTAAGTCGCTTATATAAATGACAAATAATAAGGTATCCATCACACTGCTTTGAGGAACACCGAAAGTTACATGGGTACATAAGAATCACTGTTATTACCGATTGTAAATAACGTTCGAGAAGAAAAGAAGTCATTTACCCATGCAGCTACATCCTCGTGCCTTTCTTAAATTTAATATAAGTACGCGTATGTGGTGTGGGACACGACTCGAAAGCTCTAAAAAATCATAAAATTGTATCAACCTGTAAGCCGTTGCCTATGGAGGTAACGATGAGTGAAACCAGTGAGCAGTGTTTCGCCTGAATACCTTTGCGAAAACCGTGATGATACTCATAGATGACTCCGTGATATTCGAGGTGATTAATTAATTCTGAGTGTATTATATGATCCATGAGCTTGCAAATGGTACTAGTAAAAATATTGGCTTTAGTTAGGAGGTTACCAACTATCAACCGATTTAAAAATGCGTTTAACTTCGGCAACACGCCAGTCATGAAGAACGGCCTTAGAAGATAATTATTGTGAAAAGAAGCGGATAGTACAGGGGCAAAGCTGGGTGATAAATTTATTAGTATCCTATCTTGAAATCCAATGTGATCACAAGCAGTACAAACTTTAGTTTATCCAACAAAGAAAATTACAGATGTCATCCTGAATAACAATTACCTCCGCCGTAGAAGTTTGAAGGAAAAAGCAAATAGCAGGACATGACGTAGTGCACTCGCTCGTGACGAATATGAAAGCAGCAGCATTCGGATGATCTGCGCAGTCCGACTCAGGGAGTATTTCGCTGCTGCTGGTATTTTTTAGTATGACATCAGAATGAATGGACGGGTTTATTACCCGCCAGAACTTTTGGGAGCTTATTTGGAGTGTGGACGACAAATCATAGTTAAATATTTACGGCGTGTAGAGCTTAGGAATGATTTGTATTCCTTATTAGACTTTTCATACTTGAACCAGGATTCTGAAAGACGTTTTTTTTTTTATCAGACTTTCTGTAAACGCGTTTCTTTTTAGGGTCAAGATACCGAAGTTTTTGCGTAAACCACCCCACCCCGCCCCGCCTTATTATGGTGTTTTATGGCTAACGCCGGAACGAATTTGTTGATTGGATGAGATAGCTTCTTTTAGAATAATTCAATCGTGCGTGAGGAAAAGAAGTCTCGAAAGCATTCAGCAAAAATATCTAGCTCAGAGTTTGCAGCATGATAGTTGCCCTTGGTGTAGCACCTTATTAACTTCTGTATAGTCTCCCGTTTGTTAAAGGGGGCAACGACTTCACCAGTGATACTACCGTGATCGGATGGGCCATCCAAATGGGTCATGTTAGCATTGACATCAGGGGCGTTAGTGAAGACTAAATAAAGGATGTCCGCAAAAGTGGCAGAACATCAAGTTGGATGAGTGATTAGTTGTGCTAAGTACAAAGCAAGGCATGAGTGTAAGGAATACGCGTGCCTCCTCGTGAGTAGCTGAAACAGATAGAATGGACCAACATATTTAAGTAAAGTTAAAATCTCCGCAAAGTAACATAAATGAATGAGGAAAGTGCGAGTAAACCACGCTCCTTGCGCGATAACATTCGCTTCCCTATATTGGGTTGCCTATTTAAACCTAATTGCCTAAGATATGTTCTAACACTTCACGCTCTTACAGCAGGCTTGGTCGGACGAACAGCTCAAGCAACAGCAAGGGTCCCGCCTGGCGGCGTTCTCCGGTCTCGTTGTCTTCTTCCTGGCGCTGATCGTTCTGTCCCTCATCGTTGTCCGCAGCGTGTACGTGCGCGCTCAAGTTCGACTCGAGATCTGCGACACAGAGGAGTGCGTGCAGCATGCCAGGTACATCCTGGCCACGCTCAACAAGTCTCTCAACCCCTGCGTAGATCTTTACGCCTACGTCTGCGGTGACGACGCTCGTCGAAAGGACGCCCATAATGCCCGCAGGAGCCCACTGGCGCACGCATACATCCACGAAGTGATGCACATGCTCGGCGATATCGAGGTGAGACTCGGAGTATTCTGCGTGAGCTCACGGGTAAAGATGGTTGGCTTGCATGCACATCTCTTATGTTTTCATATCTAGCAGCCAAGCCACTTAAGAAAAAAAAAGAAAATCGATGTTAATGCGACTGGCTTTGAAGTAACGTAGTGATACACCGTATTGCCACCGTCGATACGAGTCATGTATATGAGGCGTGTATTGTAGCCGGACTCTTGTCACCCACTTCCTTATGGACACACTGCTCCATCTATTGGCGCCACCGCGAAGACTGAGCGCGTTGCGTATCTGAATCTTTGTTCATACAAGAGTGTCTGAATAATCATGCATGACGTAGGTTTGTTCTGCGCGGCACCGGAGAAATATTACAGGGCAATATCAGTAATATTTCGATAGCAAATATTATTGCGATATCAATTATATGGACCCTCCAGGTGAATTTCTGCCGTCACCCTCGCCGTCGCCGTGAGGTTCCGTATAAAGTCCAAGGGCGATAAAATCGCCGCACGCCGTATGCTATATGTGCGAGTGAAAGCATACGATCGCGGCTTAATCTCACCCGCGCGAAGGAGAGGAAAGCGGGCAGGAAGCGCACCGTCTTGCTTCACACGCGAGGCACCTAACGCTTCCAGGCCTCGGAGATATATAGGGAAGGAAGGGGTGCAGGTGGGATTTTACTCCGGCTGCAACTGCGTATGTGGCGGCTGCGCCCAGTCGCGCGGCCGTCTCTTGAATGCGACCTGCGTTGGGGCCAGAGTCTAGGTGCGTCGGCGGATCGTACCTTTGTGCGTGCTGTGTGTTCTCGGCGTTCAGTTTCTGTTGAAGTGATAGACAACACAAAGGTCACTTCACTCGGTGCTGCTGCCGCGTTTGCCCGTGTCAGCGTTTTGAAAGCGAGTGTGCGCGGTCATCGAGTGTGGTGTGTTAAACTGCGGTGCGCGCTGACACCATGCTTGTTTATTTAGTTATCAAGCGAGCGTTTATAGGTTGATACGACCAAAAAAAAAGTGCTATCATTCATTCGTATGGCTCTCTGCTGATTTGCTATCGCAATCGATACTTCGCCTTTCGGGGGAAACTGCGACTTTTCGGTCGTCGAATAGCGGCGCAAGTTGGCGTCAAAGAGCTTAACTCAAAAGCGGCGCATACCCAGTGCCACGGGCCCAGTGATCCAAGTTGACGTAAAAGTATTATTTGTTGGGCTAGTTCGTTTTGCATAGCTAAAGAAGCAAATTAGCGTAATAGAAGACACATACACAAGAAACGGAGACATAAACAAGCATTACTCAACCGTTAAATGGCAGGGAAGGATTCTACATTTATATTCTCTAGTCACGCATGCGCATACAGAACAATGTCAACGGGCACATGTCTACATCAAAGGCGGTTGCGCAAGTAGTCGAACTCAGAATCAAGTAATCCGAGTGACGGCTCACTCATACAAGGACGACATGGCATCCATTTTAACGCGATAGCGTTGAGGCCCCGTGTCGCAGAAAATCCGGCGTCGTTCGTGGCGGAAAAAAACAATCCGCAACCACCCCGTGCAGGCCCACCTCGTGGCGCGAGATGTCAGTACCGTAGAAAACTATTCCGAACCACCCCCACCGCGCAGGCCCTTCGTTGTGGTGCAGGCTTTTAGTGAACAAAAATTAAATTTTTCACAGTGAAATCCGTCAGACAAATGATAAAGTACAACCTAAGCACAACCTACAGACATGGTTGCGTCTAACTGTTATTTCAATGTACAAGAAAACATAATTCTGTTAGGAGGAAACTCAAAACACAAACCTTTTTGCCAGCATTTCTGCCATAAAAACACTGGATCACTCGGGCACGGCCGGGCTCGACTGGCGTTCGCTTCTTACGGCCTTCGCATCGAGGCTAGTTCATGCCTATCGCCGCTGCTTGGAGGGGGGCGCTGCGACCCTACCCTGCTTAGGGAGCCTACATGCAAGCGCCGTTAAAACGGCGCTTGCATGTAGGCTCCCTAACCCTGCTTTAACCCTGCTCAGCTGCTCCCAACCGATCTGTGCAGCGCGCGCAACGCTGGAAGATTGGGTCGGGCGCGCTTCTTACCTGACCGTCCATCCAAGAACAAGTCGCCTAATTGTAGAGGACGCGTAAATGGTTCATCTAGGCTTCTTATAAATGGATGTAGTGTAACTGTATTAATACATCGAGCTTCTTTAAATTCACTGGGGATGCATGCGCCGGGAGAACAGCTCTCCGCCATCAAATGCATTTTGAGGAATGAAAATAAATATTTATTGCTCGTATGCACTTACAATGGTTGCCATACTTTCAGACGAAAACTCTTGCGGACACAGTAGCTCACAAATGTGTCTTATTCACAATTACAATCTAAAGTGTTTCCTTGGCGGCTTGTGTACATAGGCCGAAGGCTTGTCGTTTTCGTCAGTCAGTTGGTTGGACTGATTTACAAGGAGTATTCTCAGAAACTTCTCGGCAAGTAGATTTGCGGATCGTATCGCATGACTGTCGTCAACACCTTCAGGGCAGCTCAAGGTGAGAGCGCGTTGTAAATAGGGCTGGACTGCTCTTTCGAGTACTTCTAGTACATTCCTGCGTGGCAGGTGTTCGGAGGCTTTCTCGAAAAAAAAAACTGTATTATTTATTTATTTTTATTTTATAAATACTGCAATCACCATGAGGAGATATTAGCATGGTGGTACAAGCATAACGAATACATTGGTATGTACAGGAAATGCACAGGTTAATAAAGAAAACTGATATTCGAATAAATACAAAGCGTACAGGTTGGGCACACGCAACGTTACACTGAAGAATTAAAACACTGTCACTGCAAACATGGCCCAAACAAAATAATGTCACTGTAAACATGATAAAAAAAAGTTAATGTCAGCGCAGATATCGAGACGACGTCATTTTTTAGCTGGTTCCAGTCCACTATTGTTCGCGGAAAAAAAGAATACTTAAAAGAGTTCATGCATGAGAAAAAAGGAGTTATAGTGAAATTATGTATTGGTCGAGTAGCGTATCCGGGGGAGAAGGCTACGATCTTTGTTATGTCCATCTTATAATTCCCCTTTATTAGTGGATGCTATCATGTCCAAAAGCGCTAGAAACTCGGGCTAGAAATTCATTGCTTGGGAACTGGTGAAAAGAAACACCGGGTGTTTTCCCGGAACGTGGCTTGCAATGCGGAAGACAGCAATACACCATCACACAGCAGCTATATACCGATGTGCAATGAACGGCGCCAAGTCTTGGATGTGGCCGCGCGTACTAAAGGCTGTACGACCGTCTTCAGGAGCCCAAAAATTACTTCATACTGAACAACACTGACAGAGCACCGAATAAAATGCGAGGGAAAACGATCTTGCGAGCGCGAAGGCAAGCGCATGCACGCGGAGCAGGGGAGGAAGGGTCTAGGGTGCCTCGATGCCAGCGCCGCCGTTCAGGGTGGTGCCATCCTTTGACCGCACCCGCGCCGCCGTTTTCTCGCTGCGACGCCATCTTGAGTCACAGCGAGCGGTTGCGAGTGCTTGGTGCGGGTGCTTAGTTCGAGACACAGTGCGCGCGGATGCTTCGCTGACGCTTCTAGTTGCTGGACAGTGTTCAGCCGTATGAATGACAAGCTTGTCAAGTGCATCGAGTCGACATGACGGGCTGTTGTGTTCCCAAGTGCACCGGATCGACGCGTAAAGGGCTTCGTTGTTTACGCTTCCCCCGGGACCCAGAGCGAAGGAAGAGCTGGGAAGCCCAAGTAAAGCGGTATCACTGGAAGGCAACGGATAGCTCCTACATTTGCGAGGTAAGTGTCAAGAAAGTTTAGACTGTCGCACCGTGTTTTTCATTTAAATAAGAAAGTAATGTCTAATCCTCGCTTACGTACCTACGTTCGCTCACGAACTAAGCACTGCACGGATGCTGAGTAGCCTATGGTTTGCGAGCGCGCGTCCCATAGGCTTTTGTCGTTTTGATCGGCGCAGTCTATGCGAGTAGTACCCTTATTTTAAGAACTGACGAAAATGCTTCGCCGCGAAATAGCCTTACATTAGCTACAAATCGTCATGTAAACCACCTATTTTACTTATTCACGGGAAGCACACATCGTGAGTCTCTTGTTTCCTTTTTTTTTTCCTCAGTTTCTTTTTTCGCTACTCGTTATTGGGGACTAAAGAACGCAGTGCTTCTTCTGGGGAGAGCGGCTGTTGTGTACGTGTCAAGCGAAGCATTGTGATTTTCTCTATTCTCGGCAGATATCTTGCGGATCTCAGGTTGTTACGTTATATAGCTGATTTTTTAGACGAATATATTTGTAGCGTGGTGCTCGTAAGCCGATGGTCATTCGTGCTCATTCCCGATCGTAGTGGGTACTGTGACGGCCTTTAAATGCCTGTGCACGGTATGCTCAGGTGTAGTAGAGTTAAGGGGCATCATGGGACCAAAATGTTTCTGCGCTTTCTGGCATGGTGTCTGTTGTAGCCTGTGCATTTCTTCGAAACGTGTGAAGCGAGGTAATACAGCATTACTTCTGCGAAAATTTATTTTTAAGCACTGTAATGGGTTCTCTGTATTTACAAGGCAACTTTTCATATCAATAATCACTTTTGTTGTTTTACTTTTACTTAGAAACACTTTGAAAAGGACCAGTACGAGGGAAATGGACAGGATGGGCGCCGTCTGTTAAATTCAACAGCCCTACATCATCATGGACTATATTTTCGAAGTGAAAAATATGGCGAATCTGTATTTGACTGTCTTAGTTTCATTTACGGTTTTTGTACGCGATATGTATGCAGTGTTGTTTATTTTTTCAATGTAGTTATCAGTGTTCTAATGGTTATTTATAAAATGTTCTGTACTCGCCATCGATGTGTTTGGCTGATGCGACGTATTCGATGGTAGCTGATGTATTCTGGCTGGATATCTTGATTAATATTACCCGCGGTTGCGTTTTCTTGTTTGCATTCTTGTTTTCGATTTCTATTGTGTGTAATAAGGTTGACGTACGCACTTGAAGCCCCCCCCCCCCCTTCCATGTAATGAATAAATTAAAAAAACTCTCACTATCCCGAATTGTGTGTCGAGCCTCCCTTGCGAATTTTTTTTTTATCTCGTCTTTCAACATAACCTTCAGGCGCCACACAGAACATATATTTTTCATGTACATATCTATTTCATGATTGATTGTACTAGACATTATAACTAAATGTATTTTGTGCATCGTTTGGTTTCTTGTGTGTACTACGCAAGATTGACACAGCCAAGTTACGTTACATGTTTCTCTACAGCACTAACTAAACCTTATTTTCGCATCGCAGTTATTTTTACACCAGCTTAATCCTGTCAGCACACAGTCTTGTAGGCAAAAGAAAGCAAAATTGCGCGTAGATATCGTCAAAAAATGTGGTTGATCCCTCTTATATAGGAATCGGTATAGAACACGAAAGTGAAACGTGTCTTCACAGAAGTAGTGTAATGTTTATTGCACATTGATATATAATGTCTATTGGTGTTTTGTGGCTAAAGCGCCCTTAGGCGTTGATGCACCCACGCTGACGCCTGGTGGCACGTCTCCTCCATCACGACTACCAACGTCGATGACCATGAGCAACCGTCGTGCATATGGAAGCTGCACTACGCTGCACACGCTAGCACAACGCGAAAGACGAAGCACGTAACTGACACACTAATACAACGCGCAAGACAAAGAACGTAACTGAATCGTCACCGAGTCAAATCAGCGCGTACAGCGCGTCGTAATTGCAGCCTCCGCGATCAACTTCAGAAACATTTTCAGAGCTAATTGCGGAGGCCACGCTCCGCTGTGCTGAGTACGGTGAACGCCACCTAGTGAACGCCACCTGGTTGGTAGTGAACCGGTGAACGCCACCTGGTTGGTAGTGCTTCTTGATGCCAGCGTCCCTTCGAATGCTGGCATCGAGGCGTCCTAGTGCTGAGACCACCGAAGCGTTCACTGTCGGTGCGCGTTAGTGTCATAATGCAGTACTTCTCTTTTCTGCTCGTAGGCGGCGGCACCGCCCCGAGCAAGAGCGCGGGTACACGGAGGAGTGTTAGATATATAAGGCGCTTCTGTGTAGCTGTCTGCTAATGCGTTTGTGGCGCAATGGGTTAAACGCTCGGCGATCTATCGTCGCGGACCGAGAGGTCGTGGGTTCGATTTCCAAATTTTGCATGTTTGTGGAACTTTTTCTTCTGGTTTCTTTCTTTGTATTATGTTCGTGTATGTTCGTGTGACGTATTTCCGTGACGGAAATACGTCAGTGAAGTCTTGGTGGACCCCGGCATAAAACACTTTCGTGTTAATAATTGCAACGAACGCAAAGAGCACGCGCAACGCAAGGGAAACTAACCGCCGTGGCCGAGTGGCTGGCTACGGTAAAGAAGGCTTGACGTGTAAACCAAAATACAACAGCGAAAAAGAAAAACTTCCACACACAGGGGGTCGCAAACCTTATATACCAAGCATCGAAGCGCAAAAAAAAAATAGTGCGTATTTCAAACATACACACGGCATATTAAATGTAAATTGAATTAGGCAACTTGGGGCATGTTCCCGGCGCCATACATTTACGTCTTGGACCTTCGACGAGTTAACGGCTATTGGTTATAAAGATGTGCAGATGCGATACCGATAAAAAAATCCTCATCAAGGCAAAGCACTTGGAAGTGCGCCGCGAGTAACACTATTTATGAACGCAAGCGTAGCTGAGTCTGAGGTCGTGTGACTCAATATAGCGGCGCCAGCGGGGTTGTCTCCACCCTGGACGGCGGCGCTGGGCATCGAGGCACCATAGGAAGGGTGAGGGTCGCAGCGCCTCTACCGCCGACGGGTGGCAAAACATGCTGAGAAACTCTCCCATTGTTTCTCCGACGGGTGAGAAGGCCGTAAGAAGCGAGCGCGCGCGCCAGTCGAGCCCGGCCGTGACTCGGGTAGCCCATTTGCGGAAATATTATCCAGATGGCGCTGGCATCCTCGGCTGGTTAGGGAGCCTACATGCAAGTGCTGTTTTACAGCGCTTGTATGTAGGCTCTCTACGGCAGGTAAGAAATGCTTTTCGGACACCTGCGCGCGTCGGGGCAATAGCAAACAACTATTAAAATAATAACAAAAGGTTCTAGGGCCTTCACATTTTAATATAAGACGACTTATATTGCCCTGGAGGAACGTCTTCCCAGCAATGCATTTCTATTTAAAAGTGAAGCAGACTTTAAGGGGATCGGTGTTAGCTTCGGATCGGCGTAAGCTACGGCTGGCTTTCGCACTTTCTGTGTTGCAGTGAATGAAGCTTACTTTCTGGGTGTGAACGATGCGATGCGAACGGGTCCCGATAACGCTGTCGCGTTCTACTCTTAAAGCCGAAGCTTAAGCGTCCTCCAATTTTTGTTTTGGCGACTGTTGGCGACAGCAGTTTACAGTACAGAAAACGCTGCCGCAAACAGTCGGCAGACCAAAATTGGCGTCGTGTCGGCCTAGTGCGAATGAGCCCTTGCACGCCGATCTCTGTTCTTGATAAAGAAGGCCTCCAGCGTATGTCTACAGGAAGAGTTACCTTAGAATAGTTGTCTCCGAAAATCGAGCATCCCACGCAGGTGCGGTAACATGAGCCACCATATGTGCGCCCTTATCTTCCTTTTTTTTGAACATGTTCCCTTAAGCGGTCATTCACGCAACGTTCGGTTTGGCCGATATACGACTGCCCGCAAGGCGAGGAGATTGCATAGACAACAACTCTAGAGCATTTTAAAAATGGCTTCTCATGCCTACTGCGGCATAAGAAAGGACTTGTCATGCCTAGCAAACTCGAGGGCACAGCTTCGAAAGCTTGTTGGGCGCAGAGAAAACAAGATGTGTACTCGTACCATAACGGTTTGCAAACCTTTTATTGCGATAGCAATTATATGGACACTTAAAGCGGATTTCAGCCGTCGCCGTCGCCGTGAGGTTCCGCATAAAGTTCAAGAGGGATAAAATCGTCGCCGCGCGCATTGTGTGCGAGTGAAAGCGCGCGGGGTACGCGCGCCTTCACGGAGAGCGAACGCACAGTGGAGAGGAAACGCGTCGCGCGAAAGGCCGTGGGGGTATGGGAAGGAGGGGGAGGGGGGGCGACGCTGTGCTGCGGCACCAAATGCGTATCTTGCAACCGGGCGCAAGAGCAACTGGCGACGCAATCTCCCACGTGAAAGGAGCAAAGCGGGAAGGCAGCGCGGGAGGGAGGGAGGGGGGGGGGGGAGCGGCTTCTACTCTGCCAACAAATGCGTTCTTGTACTTTGCGCCTGTGCCGGCTGTCGGTGTTGTCGCGCGCACCGTTTCTTGAAAGCGGTCTCCACACGGCTCTGACCTTTGTATGCGCCGTGCGTATGCCACTCAGTTTCCGTTGAAGCGATAGACGTTGTCGCTCGCTGCGGGGGCCGCGCTTCCCCACGCCCCCGTTTTGACAGTGGTTGTCGGCGGTCTTCGAGTCAATTCATATTTGCTTGTGCGCGCTGACACCACACTTGTTAATTCAGTTAGTAAGCGAATGTGTCAAGTTTGTGCAGCCGATAAAACTACTATCCGTACTCCGTATAGCTCTCTACTAATTTGCTATCGCAATTGATGCTTCGCCTCTCGGGCGAAACTGCGACATTTTTTTAAGGCTGTGCGACCCTTTGTGAACATAGGGTATAACCTCCGGCCTCAACTTCGGTCGTTGGATCTCCGCTCTTGCCCTTCGTGTTCGAAGCTTGACTTTTTGCAGCAGAGACTAGGCCAACTAGGCTACAGCGTTGACGACCGTGGAAGGGAAACCAGCTGCCAAAGAGCTGCATGCCTGGTTTGAGAAACTAGACCGCATTTGGTGCGTCCACAACTTGCGGAGACCCGATTGCAAGCACAGCATGTGTACTGCTCGCTTCACCACCTTAGAATGTGCCGAATCATGAGGCAGTATTTTCAAGGCATGCGGTTAATGAGCCGAGCAGACGTGACCAACACCGAAAGACAGCTTTAAATCTAAGAACTGCAGGCCTGTGGCATCAGGAGTTTATGCGTAAAAACAAGGCCTTGACCTACGTTGTTAAAAGCTCCTAAAACGATAGCAGAGGATGTATGGGCACCCTGTTTGTCAAAAAGCACTAAAAAGAAGAAAAAAAACGTGGAGGACGCTTAAACTTCGCTTTAAAGAATGGAACGTGATAGGACTGAAAGATCTCTGGCTGCTTATCAGGCTTCCCGGCAACTGGCAGCTTTTTACAGCGAAGCTGTTAAGGGATACTCCTCCAGGATCGTGTCCACGCTCAGAGGCTCAGAAAAAAACTATGATCATCAGCATTGGCACGAGCGTCGTCGTCGTCTTCTGCAGCTGGCTCGTTGGCGCACTTCGGTTTGTGCTCGTTTCACTGCTCTCGCGTCCGTCGTCGTCGTCTGCTACCACAGATGGCTGTGTGGCCGCTAATCATTCCAGCGAAGAATTTCAATTCTATTCTGTCGTCGTAATGGGAAGGTCGCATTTACAGGCGCATGAGTCATTGCTTAAGGGGGTGAGTCATTCATGAGCAACTGACGTCGTGTCCTGACGCGTTTGAGCAACGCCGCCGCGAACGCGCTTGGGAAAGGGTTCGTCGTCGACGTGCTGATTCTAGCGTGAGGGCTTCCGAAGCCCAGGCGAAGCGTCAGCGAAGAGCACGGACCCCGAGTTGAGGGAGTGCGATGTTGAGGCCAAACGTCGGCGTCGTCTTGCCCTCCAGGAACCCGACCACGGTGGTGCACGCCTCGGCAACGCTCGCGCCAACTTCCCCGTTTCGACAGCCAGGTTTCAATGCGAATTTCTTAACCGGAACGTTCATGATAGAGATGTTCGGTTGGGTGATGCTCAACGACGATAAGCCTATTCTCATTGTGGGGGGCAATATCTCCTGCATCAGACCCACCATAGTCACATGCTCGCTGGTTTCCATCTTCAAAGTAGTGGAAAGGCTCTAAATGTTATTGTGATAGCAATTATATGGACACTCCAAAGCGGATTTCTGTCGTCGCCGTCGCCGTGAGATTCCGTATGACGTCACCGGCGATGAAATCGTCGCCGCGCTCCAGACGCTGTATGTGCGAGTGAAAGGGCGCGAGGAGCGAAAGCTCGTCGGAGACCAAACGCGCGTTCTGCCATCGTTACTATAGTAACGTTGCGTTCTGCGCCGTGCTCCCTGAAGGGCTGCAGAATTAAGCGTCTCTTTCCTCCTTTCCGTATATAGAGAGCAAACGCGACTTTTTCCGTCACGAAAGGCTGTGGGGGGACGGGAGGGACGGAGGGGAGGCGACGTTTAGCTGCGGCACCAAATGCGTATTTATATAAAAACGCCGCGCGCGTTCAGTGCGAACGCGGGCAAAACGCCCACGGCGTCGACAACAGTGCTGCGCGTTGCTGGTGCTGCTGCATGTCCATAGTTTGTACAGCTGATAAAACTACTATCCTTACTCCGTATAGCTCTCTACTAATTTGCAATCGCAATTGATCCTTCGCCTTTCGGGTGAAACTCCGACAATTTTTTTGTTCAACTTCGCCTCCGCGCGCGGCTGCCGAGGAGGCGAGCGCCATCTGGATGGTGGAAACCGCGGCGCGCCGCTGTAAGAATTGAAGAAATGCTGGAAAAGAGGTTTGTGTTACAGTCCGACGCTATCACGTCTGTAGGTTCTGGTTAAGTCGTATTTTACGACT
Source organism: Dermacentor silvarum (assembly GCF_013339745.2). NCBI lineage: Eukaryota > Metazoa > Arthropoda > Arachnida > Ixodida > Ixodidae > Dermacentor > Dermacentor silvarum. The sequence continues at coordinate 148,848,851 of NC_051155.1, read as the reverse complement.
TTTCTACCAGATTTTACTTGGAGAAATTCACTTTTGTTCACTACCGCGTTGCGCCACGCGGAGGGCTTGCGCGGTCGGCGTGGTTCGGGATGATTATTCACAAACATAAAATCAATACGGACTCCCGCTGCCACCACGGTACAGGAATAGACCATGGCTGAAATTGCGCTACCAGCAGTGAAGGGGGAGGACGTCGGACCACGTCGGCATAGTTGAACGGACGTCTCTCTGGACATGGAGGTGGTGAGGAGAAGACTTGCCGCAACTCCTGGGGCACGACTTCGTCAACAGAAACGACAGGCGACTCCGTGGGAGGAACACCGAGGGCTCGCACCTCTTGACGCAGAATGTCTGTAATCATTTTCTGTGAAGAAGTCTAGTCCACATTCTGAGCTTCGGCGCTTATTGGTGTGTCGTTGGGCAGGCGGTCAAAGTGGCGGCAACGTTGCTGAAGTACCCGCTTGATGACAGTGGCTTTTTTGAGGAATTCGTCTATTGTTGTTCGCGGGTTTCGTACAAGGCCTGCAATCAGCGGTTCCTTAATTCCTCGTATAAGATGACGCACTTTCTTTGCGTCAATCATATCGGGGTGAGCTCGGCGAAACAGACGGGCCATATCCTCCGCATACATGGCGACGGTTTCGTTGGGTTTTTATACGCGAGCCTCAATAAGTTGTGCGTAATCGCAACGATAATGTTCAATAGCCTGGCAAGAGAACAAGAATTCAGGATCGCCATTCAGCCTCTAGAGTCTGTAAAGGAGTATGTTTATCTAGGTCAATTGCTCACGAGAATCCCCGATCAGAAACCCTGATCACGAGAAAGAAATTCACAGAAGAATAAAATTGGGTTGGAGTGCATACGGCAGGCATTGCCAAATCCTGACTGGGGGCTTACCACTGTCGTTGAAAAGAAAAGTGTACAATCCTTGCATTCTACCGGTGCTAACTTATGGGGCAAAATCTTGGAGGTTAACAAAGAAGCTCGAGAACAAGTTAAGGACCGCACAAAGAGCGATGGAACGAAAAATCTTAGGACTAACGTTAAGAGACAGGAAGAGAGCGGTATGGATCAGAGAACAAACGAGTACAGTGGTTAAAATGGGGAAGTGTGTTGAACTCTCCGGCTCGCGCGTGCCCCTTTGGGAGGAAATCGCCAGGTGGTGCTGACACACGCTTACACGTACATACGTAGGGTGCCTCGATGCCCAGCGCCGCCGTCCAGGGTGGAGATAACCCCGCTGGCGCCGCCATATTGAGTCACACAAGCTCAGACTCAGCTATGCTTGCGTTCATAAATAGTGTTACTCGCGGCGCACTTCCAAGTGCTTTGCCTTGATGAGGATTTTTTTATCGGTATCGCATCTGCACATCTTTATAACCAATAGCCGTTAACTCGTCGAAGGTCCAAGACGTAAATGTATGGCGCCGGGAACATGCCCCAAGTTGCCTAATTCAATTTACATTTAACATGCCGTATGTATGTTTGAAATACGCACTATTTTTTTTGCGCTTCGATGCTTGGTATATAAGGTTTGCGACCCCCTGTGTGTGGAAGTTTTTATTTTTCGCTGTTGTATTTTGGTTTACACGTCACGCCTCCTTTACCGTAGCCAGCCACTCGCGCACGGCGGTATAGTTTCCCTTGCGTTGCGCGTGCGCTTCGCGTTCGTAGCAATTATTTGACGATATCGACGCGCAATTTTGCTTTTTTTTGCCCACAAAACTGTGTGCTGACAGGATTAAGCTATTGAAAAAATAACTGCGATGTGAAAATAAGGTTTAATTAGTGCTGTAGAAAACTTGTAACGGAACTTGTCTGTGTCAATCTTGCGTAGTACACACAAGAAACCAAACGATGCACAAAATACATTTACTGATAATGTCTAGTACAATCAATCATGAAAGAGATATGTACATGAAAAATTATATGTACTGTGTGGCGCCTGAAGGTTATCTTGAAAGACGAGATAAAAAAAATTCGCAAGGTAGGCTCGACACACAATTCGGGATAGTGAGAGTTCTTATTAAATTTATTCATTACATGGGGGAAGGGGGGTTCAAGTGAGTACATCAACCTTATTACACACAATATAAATCGAAAACAAGAATGCAAACAAGAAAACGCTACCGCGGGTAATATTAATCAAGATATCCATTCAGAATACATCAGCTAACATCGAATACGTCGCATCAGCCAAACACATCGATGGCGAGTACAGAACATTTTATAAATAACCATTAGAACACTGATAACTACATTGAAAAAATAAACAACAATGCATACATATCGCGTACAAAAACCGTAAATGAAACTAAGACAGTCAAATACAGATTCGCCATATTTTTCACTTCGAAAATATAGTCCATCATGATGTAGGGCTGTTGAATTTAACAGACGGCGCCCATCCTGTCCATTTCCCTCGTACTGGTCCTCTTCAAAGTGTTTCTAAGTAAAAGTAAAACAACAAAAGTGATTATTGATATGAAATTTGCCTTGTAAATACAGAGAACCCATTACAGTGCTTAAAAATAAATTTTCGCAGATGTAATGCTGTATTACCTCGCTTCACACGTTTCGAAGAAATGCACACGCTACAACAGACACCATGCCAGAAAGCGCCGAAACATTTTGGTCCCATGTTGTCCCTTAACTCTACTACACCTGGGCATACCGTGCACAGGCATTTAAAGACCGTCACAGTACCCACTACGATCGGGAATGAGCACGAATGACCATCGGCTTACGAGCACCACGCTACAAATATATTCGTCTAAAAAATCAGCTATATAACGTAACAACCTGAGATCCGCAAGATATCTGCCGAGAATAGAGAAAATCACAATGCTTCGCTTGACACGTACACAACAGCCGCTCTCCCCAGAAGAAGCACTGTGTTCTTTAGTCCCCAATAACGAGTAGCCAAAAAAGAAACTGAGGGAAAAAAAAAGAAACAAGAGACACACGATGTGTGCTTCCCGTGAAAAAGTAAAATAGGTGGTTTACATGACGATTTGTAGCTAATGTAAGGCTATTTCGCGGCGAAGCATTTTCGTCAGTTCTTAAAATAAGGGTACTACTCGCATAGACTGCGCTGATCAAAACGGCAAAAGCCTATGCGACGCGCGCTCGCAAACCATAGGCTACTCAGCATCGGTGCATTGCTTAGTTCGTGAGCGAACGTAGGTACGTGAGCGAGGATCAGAGAATACTTTCTTATTTATAAAGAACACGATGCGATAGTCTAAACTTTCTTGACACTTACCTCGCAAATGTAGGAGCTATCCGTTGCCTTCCAGTGATACCGCTTTACTTGGGCTTCCCATCTCTTCCTTCGCTCTGGGTCCCGGGGGAAGCGTAAACAACGAAGCCCTTTACGCGTCGATCCGGTGCACTTGGGAACACAACAGCCCGTCATGTCGACTCGATGCACTTGACAAGCTTTTCATTCATGCAGCTGAACACTGTCCAGCAAGTAGAAGCGTCAGCGAGGCATTCGCGCGCACTGTGTCTCGAACTAAGCACCGGCACCAAGCACTCGCAACCGCTCGCTGTGACTCAAGATGGCGTCGCAGCGAGAAAGCGGCGGCGCGGGTGCGGTCAAAGGATGGCACCACCCTGAACGGCAGCGCTGGCATCGAGGCACCCTACTTACACGTCGGCCGCGACGGCAGCTAGCAGCCGCACTACAAGCGCGCTGCGTGGAATACGATCGTCCGCGCGCGCAGCTGAATATGCAATAACAAAGAAAGAAAGCTTCGTAATATACTCGCTCGTGCATGGCGGTAAATTTTGATAGAGTGGCTATGCTAGCCCTTTCGTAATTCACAGGCGCCAAGGTAACAATCCAATTGAGCGCACATCGATGGGAATGTAGCTTGCTTTAGACGATTTACTCCGGCTGACGCCTTATCAAACGCAAAGCAAGAAAATTCCCAGTGGTAACTCGGAAGCAAACATTTTATTTCTTGACGCACTGTTTACACAAACTAATTTTATTGCGATAGCAATTATATGGACACTTCCACCGGATTTCTGCCGTCGGCGTCGCCGTCGTCGTCGCCGTGACGTTCCGTATAGATAAAATCTTCGCCGCGCGCCATATGCCCGAGCGGAAGCGTGCGGGGACGCACGCTGTCACGGAGAGCGAACGCACTCAATCTTCCACGCGCAAGCAAGGAAGCGGGAAGCGAGCGCCGGAAGGAGCGGGGGGGGGGGGGGGGGGGGCATTTCTACTCTGCCAACAACCGCGCTCGTCACTCGCTCGTCACTCGCTCGCACCGTCTCTTCTCTCCACACGGCTCTGACCTTTATGCGCTGTGCATTCGCCGCTGAGTTTCCGTTGAAGCGATAGACCGCACGTACCTTCGCCCGCTGCGGCATATATGCGCTTGCTGCCAGCGTTTTGACAGTCATTGTCTTCATTCATTCAGTGTGATCTATTCATGTTTGTTTGTGCGCGCTCACACCACAGTTAGTAATAGTCGGGCCACATTTTCCAACGCACGCTACACATGCAATGCTGCCCGGATCGGCAGTGCAGCGCTACAGGTGTGTTCCTTCGCACGCGCTGCCCACGGGCAGCACTTCTCATCAACACCACCGTTTCACACGCGCCTTCGCGTGGTCATCGAGTCTCTCTTCATGTCGATCTACTTACGCCGCAGCACACCTGCTTACTTAATCAGCTCATGTTTACTACAATTCATATTGCTACCAAGCCGCTCACCTTACTTCGTATGACATTGCTGTGTTGCTATAGCATTCATTGCTTCGCCCTTAGGGCGAAACTGTGACCTTTTTGAAGAGTGGCTCACAATCCGTTTAAAACAAACCATTCTCCGTTATCGATTATTTTTTCTACGCGACGCACCTAAGTTGGTGCTTTTTATCTCACGAGGAAAATTTTTTTTTTAAATTGTTCACAAACAGGTCAAAACAGAACGTTGTCAGCCTTATGTTATTCTCTGCTAAGTGACGCAACTAAGCTTCAGGTGCTGCTTCTTTTCACTGGAAGACTCTCTCTTTGTTGAGTGCTTCGTGTAGAAGGGAAAACGGATGACCAAAAATAATTTTGTAATTTGGTTGGTAAGGCTGGGGCCATGCGGTGGACAGCCCAATATGACGTCGTTTTTGTGTAGACAGTAGAAAAGCTCTTCCAAACTGTCACTGTGCAGCTCGTTGTAACTGAACCACATCGAAAATAGTGGCTTCAACGACGTCTATACAGATGAGAAGAGTTGCTCCGAAGGGTGAACGAGGCGGCCCCCATTGACGCAAAATTTGGTGAACATCGCCACCTGTTCGATGGCTTTGCCGGTGGCAACAAGGAGCTCGTCAAAACATTTCTTGCACACAGACTACATGGTATTTACCCTGTCATGCAGAAGACTAGCCGCGAGTCGCTCATCTTTTCAGGGTAATCATGGCCGGGTAGCATTGCGGATTCAAAACGACAGACTGGTGGGCTAGTTGGTACGACATTATTTACAGAGTAGCGCAGAAGCACACGGACGGCGAAAGAAACAGACGGGACACAGCGCTAAGAACTGAGTGTTTGTTGCGTTAGGCGCCTGTGTCAGTTGAACTCGCTAGGTTGGTTTGTTTGTGTGTCTTCCTTGTACATTCCTTTTGTGTGGTCATAATATATATATATATATATATATATATATATATATATATAAGTATACATATATCTGCTTTCGTCTAATAAACACTTAGTTCTTAGTGCCGTGTTCCGTCTGTTGCTTTCACCGTCCGTGTGCTTCTGCGCTATATACTGCGTAAATAAAGCATTGTGGACTTCTTTATCATGTGCGAAGCTTCTTCAACCTTCCCACTATCCAGCAGTGCGTCCAGTTCATGGTCTGCATCTTCAATGCTGATGAGAAGTGTCAGATCGCCCCCTTCACAGTTGCCACTGCTGGGAGCTTTGACCAAATCGTTGACACTAAGACAGTTCACGGCAAGCAAAAATTGGGCAGCAGTACGATAGTATCATCCAGATACGAAACAATGTTTTCGAACCATTAGTACACATATAGACTTGCTGCAGCACAAAAAGAAACGAGCGTAACTTCCCACAGGTCAGGGCGGGCGGCGTCACTGAAGCAGCAGAGCAGGCGCGACTCGCATCGGGCGACGTGTCAACGACAGCGCGCGCCCCCTCGCGGTTCCCTGCCGGCGGCTTCAATGCGCCCCATAGGCGCTGCTTGTCGCTCGGCACACTTCCCCATTCTAGCCACTGTAAATGGGGATAGCCGATATTCTAGTTGACATTAAGCGGAAGAAGTTGAGCTGGGCAGGCCATGTAATGTGTAGGATTGATAACCGGTGGACCATTAGGGTTACAGAATGGATACCAAGAGAAGGGAAGCGCAGTCGAGGTCGGGAGAAAACCAGATGGGGTGATGAAGTTGGGAAATTTACAGGCGCAAGTTGGAATACGCTAGCGCAAGACAGGGGTAATTGGAGATCGCAGGGAGAGGCCTTCGTCCTGCAATGAACATAAAATGTAGGCTAATGATGATTCCGGTCCGAGCTTGAGAATGTATCGAGGAGCTGACGCCGAAAATTGCCCCACGTTTGGAAGCTCGCTTCCCTGTTCTCGTATCATGAGCGAGTGCTGTTTTCTAGCGTGTAATAAGCATGGACGAGTTTTTATTGTTGGTTCCAGCGATTGACCAAAGCGACACGCTCGTACTGATCGAACCAATCCTCGACATCTTCAAAAGCATCGCCATGGAAGATTGTGGAAACGCGAGACTGTTCAAGAGTCACCTGGAATGGCTCGTCGCCGTCTGTGAAGGAGGGAGATTCGCCGATAGTGTAGGAACTGCCATGCTGGTGGGAGTTGCAACGGGAGTAAATTCCGGGCTCAGGCCGAGCAAGCACCGACGGAATTGGCGGACTGGAGTTGTTACGAGAGGTGGAGCTTCCGGACTGGGTGTACGGGTCCCGATAGGGGTAGCCCGCATGAGGTTGCAGGATCCAGCACCTCCACCCGTGTCGCAACGTCAAAAACAGAGGTCGCAGAGCACTGATCAAAAGGAACAGCAGCAGGTCGTCTTTTGAATACTGCGTGCTACCGGGACTTCTTCACTGCGCCTTGATAAAAATGCTGATGCATACTCGCATTGTCCTCTTCCTCATTGGAATACAGGCGCGGCAATATTTAGAAGTATTTAGAGGAAGTTCGAGCCACACCAGCCTAAATTGTCACGAACTGAATTTTCTCGTTGAATTTGGTGTTTGTCTGGCTCCTAATGTATAGGCAAAATGTAGGGTGGACTTACCCTTTCTTTATATATCATGTGACAGTACGTGGGATGCCTGGTGGGTGCAGGCAATGAAAACAAACCCCCTTTTCACGGTGATTTAAAGAGGAGTTAACAAAATTGGTAGTAAAATAAATATACTGAAGAATAACGTGATTTCCCAATGTTCTTGCTCTCATTTTCTGCAGACCTTCCGGGCGGCAAACCAAAGGTATGCTGCAGCGACCAAGGCTTTTGCCGCTGTGACCAGATGTATGGAATCAAACCGATACGCTGCTTCGGATGACTTCCGGGCATTCATGCAAGATCGCGGAATCATGTGGCCGCTTAGTGCCGCATCTTCAAGAAACACCACTCTTTTCGACGTTCTAGACGTCGTCCTAGATTTGGCCGTCAACTGGAGAGTGGGCCTCTGGTTCGACATTGTCGTGTCCCAAACAGCTTGGCACGACGGCACTCCTTTAGTCGTCATCGGGGAGCCCGGAGACCTGGTCGTCCTGCGCTTGGAACAGCTGGCGCTATTCGACGATGTGACGTATGATAACACCGTCCGGCAGGTGGCTCTCTATCTCAGCGGCGGCAAGGTTTCCATGAGCGACGCAGCCCTAAAGGTGTTGCTCCTGGACGAAGCAGCTTTCAGAGCAATCGTGCTTCGCACGGACCAAGACGAAGACAGACGTGATGGCTTCGATGTCCTGGTGCCACTCAGTAACATCACACATGTTTTCGGAAACGTCTTGTCAGTGACTGATTGGTCGAGACTTCTGGACAAGCATCTCAGCAGTGCCATAGCAATGTCTCCAATGCTACGAAGCTGCTCTTTCTGCGCAAGAACCGATTCAGTCGACTCGGTCATCTTGTTGGATTGTTTCCTGCTACGAGAGTGCTGGACGTCGTTGGATGGACATTCTCGTATTCATACGCTTGGATGGTGAACGCCGACTTTGACTTCCCGGCACCGTCAAGCACCGCTGGTAAGCTCGAAACGAATGTTTTGTGCTTCGTCGCGGCGCAAGAATCATTCGGCATAGCGCAGGCGGCGCCCATTTTTCGAGACGCGTTCAATGCCGGCGAGAAGTGGAAGGTGACGACGGTGCTGGAAAAGACGTCGATGGCGTTTGTCGACCACGTGGTGGCGTCGACGGCGATACCTGATTTTACAAAGACAGAGGCTGTGGCGAAGATCAACTCATTGGCGTGGAGTTACTGGATATGGCCATTCGATCCTTACCTACAGGTTGATTCTGCGCTAGATGCGCTGTACGCCAACTTTTCGGAGAAGTCCGCAAGTGTCTTCGAGTCCTGGATCCAGTCGAAGAAGGCTCTCAGGGCGGCTCTCGCAATTCCGCACTACGAGCGTCTGATGACGTCGAGGTAAGGAGCTCCTATGTTAATCTTGGGGAAATGCAAACGATGTTTGTCGGGTAAGACAGAAGCGCTTAATTGTTAGGGGTGCACCATCTTTTCGAATATATTTGCTGGAGCCGTTGACACATGAATGCCTAGAAGCGGCCTTATTGCACTTAATTGATATTGAGGTAGTTCTATCCCTTTTAACGAATTAGCACTCAATGAATGAGGTAGTTTCACAAAGACGGCGGTGGTAACAAAAGTGGTTCCCTGTGCCACTTTGTTTAGTCTTGTGTGGCGTTGTTGAAAATAGTGGTGTTTGGTATTTCTAGTTTACATAAAACAGCAGAATTGCTGAAAAGTCAGCCATTCTTTTTTTTTCCTTTTTTTTGAGTCGGGCTCGATTATAGGCGTCGGGTTCCAAAGCGACGGCAAAAGTTATGTCGTTACACAACGAGTTCCATGCTGAGCTCTCGTTGTAAGCTAGCTGTTGCAGACCGGTATCAAACCACCCATCTATACCACTTCTCAGCAGAATGGCACTCGCGCTGAGTCACTGCAGTGGGCAAACGCCTGTAGACGGATGTGGAAATGCGTAGCGTTTGTTTCTCTGCGACTCGGGGCAGTCATGAGTGACACCAGTGAGTAATTACTCTGTGCAATCATATGTTGGCGAGCTCTTGTCGGGCAAGCAACGGCAGTGCATAAAGTTTCGTGGTTTCGTACGTTCGTCCTCAACCCACCAGTGCCTATGAGTATATATATATATATATATATATATATATATATATATATATGCGTACAATTTCGCGAGACTTGTGAGGCCGTTTGAAGGGCGGTATCTCTGGGGTTTTCTGTAACAATTGTTTCTGTTGCTAAATGTTTCGCTGTGACATACTGCCAACCTTGAATACGCTGACTTTTAAGTAATACCGCAGGGTTGATGGGAACATGAATTATATTCGCGTAAACGCTTCAGAAGCCAGTGATGCGGTACCCTTATCGAAGGCATTCGAAGATAGGAATCAGCGATACCCGTCCTTGTGCTATCTCCCTGCCGCGATGATTCCACTCAAATCACACTATCACACCCTACTAATGTGCTTTTTGATTTATATTCACATCTCCCCGCTAGAACATACGCGTCAAACGTGTAAACAGCCGTGTCCAGTTTTCATGATGAAGCTGTTGCCTCGTCAAGGTGCATGATCACAGCATTTTTCAACTGTAACCGTCTTTCCTGTTGATATACAGAAACAAAAAGCATTCACTTACCATAGATTGCGAGACAAGTGGTGATGCCGTGGGGCAGTGCCACAGTTTTGACAGTATTATTCGTAACGTCGGGGCTGATGACGTCGTCCCTATATTGTACGCATCGCCCTTCGGGCTACAACACTTTGAGGGGCTACGTTTGAACTTCCGCGCGGTCCTTCTAGCTTACCAGCACTAATTAAACAACGCACGTAGACCAAGGACAGCAAGGAAGCACCCATCCTGTCTTGTGTGTCTCGCATGCAGTGAGCGCAACGATGGGTACGCCACAGACAGCGCCCAGTGACAAGGGTCATTGTCATTGTCCGTGCTTGTTCCTTATTCAAGCCTAATATTTGCTCATTTTGGGTGATGATGCGTCGGTAATACACATTTATCAAATTGGCTCCTGTGTGAATCAAGACCTGTGGGCGCCGATGTTCTCCCTTTCGGCAGGTACCGGTGGCAGTCGGGAAGTGTGCGATACCTGTACACATTGAACGAACTTCGCTTCAGCCTGTCGGCACTGTTCCCTCCATCGTACTTTCGGCATGGCTCGAGTGCCATGACCTTTGCGGGGCTCGGGCTCAAGGTGGCCAGGCAAACAGCGCGTTCCTTGGACATGCACGGTCGCACCTGGGACAGTACGGGCCGCGAGAGCTCGTGGTGGCAGCTGGACAAACCTGAACAGCAGCAGTGCCGGTATGTCATTACGTTTACGCACGTGACCCCGCTTCCACGAGAACTCTCCCGAATACCGATGCCAGCCGCAATGGTCTTCGTTACTATCCATTTCCTTAGCAGCCATTTTTCAAGAAGGTATTCACTGTACATGCACTTTTTACGTGTTACTGAGTAAGTAGCCAAGATATTTTATTTCGTCCCTGAGCGAAATGAGCACCAGGATTGGTTGAAATTTTTACTTACGAACAATTTTCTTAGGGGCGTTTTTGACAGTATACAAGCCCGGGAAGAGAACATATCTTGAGATCGAAGGTGGCGCCCGGGGCCTAGGTGCGAAAACATTATTTTAACGCGACAGCGTAACGACCCCAATGTCACCGTATATATTTAGCTATCCCGTATATAATCCCGTATATATTTAGCTCTCTCTCTCTCTCTACCATACATATACCACGCCTTGATATGTGACATGCGGCATATGCGGTTATATTGCCACAGCATTCTACACCGGTATATGCGGATATATTGACACACCTTGTCTTACATTTTTGACAAAATTATTCCTCGGAATTTTGAAGATGACAGCCCACAAACAAATGTCATGAAACAAAACACCGACAGTGCATGACTTTTATAATAAACCTTCTCAAACTGAAATATTAAAAGTGCGAAACAATAGCAGAAACCTGAAAATTGTGTAATTTATTTTTGGCGCGGCTGTGTACTACCTCCGGGATTGGCCCACGCAAGAGGGTGCGTTTCTACCAGAAAGGTCGCCTTCGTGCACAGCGTTTGCCGCCAGCGTTTCCCGGTAAACATTACGGTTACATAAGGTGCAGTTGCCGAGAAGTGTGAGAAGCAGTCAGGGATCTTTGAATTCTATCGCGTTCAACTTTTAAAGGCGAAGCTTAAACGTCCACCAAGTTTTACAGCAAAGCTGTTAAGGGCTCAGTCTCTGATGGTGGTGTCCGCGTGTAGAAAAAAAATGTCACAGTTTCGCCCTAAGGGCGAAGCAATGAATGCGATAGCAACACAGCAATATCATACGAAGTAAGGTGAGCGGCTTTGGTAGCAATGTGAATTGTAGTAAACATGAGCTGATTAAGTAAGCAGGTGTGCTGTGGCGTAAGTAGACCGACATGAAGAGAGACTCGATGACCACGAGAAGGCGCGTGTGAAATGGTGGTTGTTGATGAGAAGCTCGCCCGTGGGCAGCGCGTGCGAAGGGGACACACCTTAGCGCTGCACTGCCGATCCGGGCAGCATTGCATGTGTAGCATGT